>NW_009734745.1:0-42772 GCF_000703405.1 Apaloderma vittatum | reverse complement strand
TGCTGACTCTCCCAGTAATTGATTGAAACGCCCTTCTCAGCAGTTGTGGTGATTTCTTTCCTGTTCTTCTATGAAATGCTGTTTTGGTGCTCCATAAATTTGTTCCCCAACCTTGTTTTTGGTTGGTTTTTTTTTTCCTTTCCTGTGCGGTGCTTTACTCCTCAAAGGGGAGAATCTGGAAGTGGGGCTGTGCTTGATGTCTCAAATAATTTTTCGAACAGTAAAATCACAACATTACTAAAGAGATTCTTCACTGCTAATTCCTCAGTGTGAAACAGCCTCGAATGTTCACTTGGATGAAAAGTTAACTCTTTCTGTCAGTGGTGTTGCTCGATTTTTCAGTTTGCTCTGTGACAGCAATCCAAGGGTTTACTAGATAGGAAGTTGTAGGGAAGGTGTGTAGCATAAAATGATTGTTGAAGTTTCACAGCATGGTATCATAAAAGCAAAACCTCCAGGAGAGTTTGCACTAACATCTGGCTGATGGAGCCTAAAAAAGAAAATGAGCTCGTCTTCCCCATGCACTTTTAAAGAAGAAATAGACGAACCAAACCAGCATTTTGATGTTCTTTGTGTTGGGTTTCTGGTGTCTCTTTCCCTTTTTAGCCTTCCTGATCAGCCTGGGGGGGTTTACACTCTTCCCGTTCCACCACCTCCTTGGCTCTGGTTCACTCCCTGCCCTCTCCTGGGATGGGCAGTGGCTGAGACCTTGGTGTTGATCAGCACTACGAGGTGGGATGTCTGTGGAAACTGGAGGGACTGAGGAAAGAGAAATAGTTTTTGTGCATGTCTGTGTGTGCATGGTGCTGGCAGGGAGAGGCGTCCCAGAGGTTGCCCAAACCTTCCTGTGAGCATTGCTGTCTTCAAAGGAGTTTGCCAAAATACCTCTTTGAAAATCTGCCTCTGTGTGGAAGTGTTAATGTGTTTGAACCTTGATGAAATGGCATAAAGGGAAGCCCTGTGCAGCTGAACTCGATGGAAACGTTCATTACAGCTCATTTACTTGGTGCTTTTAAGAGACATAGCTATTCATAAGTTGTGGTTTTGCCTGATGCTGCTGGTAGTATTTGTTTTAAATAGATACACTTGCCTGCACACGCTCTTTGCCCATCTGAAATCTTGTCTGGCTGTGTTGGAAACTTCGTTTTAAATATGGTAACATGCAGCATTAGGCAAATCCCAGTGTAACCTGTGGTGCCTTCTCATTAAGGGAGAAAATCCTTTACCAGGTATATGGTTCCAGCTAATCAGTAGCAAGGAGCATAAGGAAAAGGTCTTGTCTGTGACAAAGAGAAATAGCTATTTTAACTTTTTTCAGAAACGTTGTCCTTGTTCAGCCATCTTACTGTGCTTGTTTTTCTCAAGGACAATCAGTGAATAAGCTCTGGATGCATGAAAGTACTAAAAAGCACTTACTTTGCAGCGTGCAAACCCACGTGTCCCATCTGAGAGGACCACAACCCCACTCCTGCTCCTGCAGAGCTGACCTGCCGGTTGCTGTGGGAGAATTGCCATGGGTACAAGCCGCAGGAAGCACTTGGTGGAATGCAGAAAACATTTTCAGTCTTTGTTTGGTGGTCTTCCATGCAGCAGAGTGACTTTGGGGTTGAAATAATTAAGCTGAATTAAAAGAAAAAAAAATCATGACTTTTCTGTTTCAGGAACTTTTGAAAATTTCCAGCCACAAAGCATCAGCATGATGACTGCTGCGATTTACCTGATAAAGAACAGAGCTCTTCTTAAAATGAATGAATTACACTTCATTTTCTGAAAGAAGACAGTGTTTGGATCATGTGATGCTTAAATCTCAGTTTGTGGTTACGTGCTCTTTTTTTCCTCTTTTTTTTTTGTTTTTATCATCTGTTATAAATCTGTATCATTTTTGCTGGTACTTCCTCCTTTCCTTCCTCCCCTTCGTACTTGTCCCCTCCACCTCCTCCGTGCTGGTGTTGCCATGTGGAAGGCAGGACAAGAATCTGATCTGCCTGTCAACTTACTCCCGGCAAAAAAAAAGGAAATACTTATTATTTCAGCTGCCTGGTTTGACTTGCTGTGCAGTGGGTTGGATGGTGCTATTGGCACGAGGGTGACTTTGAGGGGAAGGAGGGGTGGCAGGAGTAAAGGAAATGCCTCTTACAGTAGAGGAACGGATATAGATTGTTTTTAAAATAAATCTTCATGAGATTGAGTAGCATAATTGATACCTCTTTGGGCAGAAGATGATTTTTAAGGCAGAGGAAACCAGTAGGCAATCCACATGAGCTGCAGAATTTTAGTCAGTTGTCCAGTTACTCTTCCCAGGAAGTGTAGGCTGACTGTGGAAAGGGGAGGATTTCCAGCTAACTCGAATGCATTTCAGGGGAAGGGCAGAACATCCTTCGAGTAATCTGGCATTACAGGCTGATCAATACTAAGTCCACTGGATTGGTTATGAGGAGTTCCTGATTACTTTGGTGTGATTTTGGCTTTACTAAAACCAAGTTTACATCAGCTCCAGTGCAGGAGTGATACCTAAGAAGTGGTTAATGCCAGGGCCCCCGGTAACACTGAAACTTGTGCATCTGGCGTAACAGGGCAATGGAAATAGTTCCTGGTAGTTTTTCTGGAAACGGTTCCCAACAGAAGAACATTAAAATTCATGAAGTAGAAGTAAGACCACTCTCTCTCGAAGTCAGCTAATGATTTGAAACCGGAGCTCACTCAGATACGCACACAGACAATTTTCGTTCCGTCCCAGCTGATACACGTACTTCTTTGTCCGTCCACAACGTTAAGCGTGACAGTATGTATTGAAGTGAGTCCTGCTCTGGCACGGGGGCTGGACTGGATGATCTTTTTGAGGTCGCTTCCAACCCCTGACATTCTGTGATTGTGCTACAAAGCATGCGAGGCAAGAGATTTGTGAGCTCAAGCTAACTGTGAGGTTGGAAATCAGTCCTCCTCATCTAAACTCAGGTTGTGACTTCCAGAATGATTATGACCAAACATTTCAACGAGTTGCTCTGTCTCTTCAGCAGTGACAGAGATCGCGGTACTGCTTTATTTGCCGACAATCTCAGTACTTTCTAAATCTGATTTTCCTTCACTTATGTTTAAAACGCTAACGGTGACTTTTATAGCTTTTCCTCTGATGAAACAATAGTGGCTAAGACCAGAGGCGTTTTTGCAGGGAGCTCTGCAGTTCATTTCCTTGTGCTGCTGCTGTCTGGCAACGTGCTTGTCTTGCTTGTCTTCAGATTGAGTTGATTCGTTACAGGAAGAACAAATGTGGATTTTGGGCTTCACCATTTTTTTTGCAGACCCTTTGCTTATCTCTTCATGCATGCACCACATGATTCTACCGACTGTCATGTTACAGATACTTCTCTGATGTGTGTTTGATAAAGGACTTATCAGTAGGATTTCTGTGTTAAATTTGGTCAGATCAGTAGAAGAATTGGAAGGGAAACAGCAAGTGCTGAAAACTCATTACTTT
Organism: Apaloderma vittatum; assembly: GCF_000703405.1. Classification (NCBI taxonomy): domain Eukaryota; kingdom Metazoa; phylum Chordata; class Aves; order Trogoniformes; family Trogonidae; genus Apaloderma; species Apaloderma vittatum. Next base: position 39,297 of record NW_009734745.1, on the reverse strand, counting down.
AATAGTGAGGTAACCTCCAAAATGAACCAAGCACTCTTAAAAACTTGGTGGTTGTGCTGTCTCTGTCCCCTAGCCTAAAGAAATGTGTAAATAAAAGAACTGTAATGACTCTTAAATTGCCATGGTGATAGGTACATGCTTGCTTTGTAATATGTGCTTAGACTTAGGAGGATAAAATGTGTTTGTCTTGGTTCTACCAGAGCACTGTAGTCAGTGCAATTAACTTTTTCGTCTGGAATGCGGATAGCACTAGCCAAATAGGGGATATAGCTGGTTTCTTACTGGTATTGCTCACAAAGTGTTATTTAGGGGGAAAAAAAATCTGGGATAGGGAGTGGAACAGGAAATGGTGAATGATTTTATTAGTATTATTTTATTATAAAGGAGGGGTGAGTAGTACCTAATCTCCTGTGACAGCTCAGACAGCTTTCAGAGCTTGTTGTACACTTTTATGACATTCATTCAAATACTCATTTTTGTTCGCTTGTGATTGAAAGGTGGGTATGTTACTCATGTTTTTGCCCACCTTGCTGCTTCAGACAACTGTAGCTTCAGCAAAATAATGATTTTAAGCACAATACTTCCAATAATTATTCCCATCAGGGAGTAAAGGTCTAGTTTATTTTTGTGAAAATGGCAAAAATATTGATTTGGTGAATTTAGCTACTGAAATGAGTGGAAGCCCTTCTAAATATTTTGCAGTGGAAATGTTTTATTTTAGGCTGGGTAGTGCTGTGAGGCTTAGTGTAGAAAAGCTGGAGTTTCGAAGGCTGTTGCTCTGCCTGCGCAGAGTGCAGAATCGCAAAGCCACAAATCTTAGTCAAAAACTGTTCCCAGCTCAGCTGCTTTGCAGTGGTCACAGCAATTAGCGGAGCCTTGTTTTTGAAGAAATGTGAATCTGAGGTAGGTGTTCTTGTCTTAGTTTGCTTCTCTCTCTGTGGGCACACCTTTAGGGCTTGGATAGATGTTAAGTGAAGCAAACTCTTATCTTTTTCTAACCAAATTTAGTTTGTTATTGGGTTGACTGGTGCCTAAACTTTCCCAGCGAGTCTTTTATGTTCTCCAAGGCACCTCCTTTCAGACTGCTTCAACCTGTCATGTGAAGAGAGAGTGGATTTACGACTTAATGGGAACTTGATTTTCATAGATGTAGGCATGTGGTTCTTCCCTTAGCTGATTACCGAAGATGAAGAAAACTAGTTACGGGAGGTAACTGTAACGGTTGCTACGTACAGTACCTGCCCGTTGATCGTGGCCTGAAATTTTTAGTATTTATCCTATGCCTTGACTCAAAGTGTAAGAAGCATCTGCCTTGCCCTCCAGTAAATTCATGTTAGGTACCATGGAATGACTGGTAATGGTAATAGCCTGACAAAGATGACTGATGGCAAATTCTCACTTGTGCTGAGAAACCCAACGTGGTTTTGGAACTTTGGGCATGGGAATAATACTGTATTCTTCTGGGTGAACTGTAAGTAATTCACACAAAACAAATTGGTTTCAGAGAAGCTACAGGGAACAGAAACTGCTGTGTGGAGCTTGCTTTTTTGTTGTTTCGAGCTTTGTTTTTTCTTTTACAAGGTTCCTTTTTGGGGCCATCCTTGGTCAGACTTCAGCTAGTAGTGCCATAGTTTTGTGACTCGTGCTGCTGTAATTGGAGCTCTGGCTGCCCACCTTTGCTGAATCCGAGGTATTTACTGATGGTAGGGTAACTGCTTCATCCCGCAGAGTTGTGTTACTGTCCCCACACCTCATAATATCATAGAATCATAGAATGGCCTAAGCTGGAAGGGACCTTAGAGATCATCTAGTCCAACCTCCCTGTTTTGGGCAGGGACACCACCTCTCGACTAGACCTGGCAACACATGGGGACCGAGCGGGAATCGAACTCACGACATCAGTGTCGATCCTTGTTGCCAGCACTGCGCTCAAACCACTGAGCTAACCAGCCCCCTATGGAACGGTTTTGATTGGAAAAGATCAAGTCCAACCATTAACCCAGCAATACCAGCTCCACACTAAACCATGTCACAAAGCACCACTTCTACACATCTTTTAAATACCTTTGGGGTGGTGATTCAGCCACTTCCCTGGGCAGCCTCTTCCAGTGCTTGACAACCCTTTCAGTGAAGACATATTTCCCAATGTTCAACATAAACCCTCCTGGCTTGTTACTTGGGGAAGAGACCGACCCCACCTTGCTACAGCCTCCTGTCAGGGAGTTGTAGAGAGCACCAAGGTCTCCCCTCAGCCTCCTTTTCTCCAGTTCCCTCGGCCACTCCTCATCAGCCTTGTTCCCCAGACCCTTCTCCAGCTTCATTGCGCTTCTCTGGACGTGCTCCAGCCCCTCCATGTCTGTCTTGTCGTTAGGGGCCCAAAACTGGACACAGGATGCAAGGTGCTGCCTCAGCAATGCTGGGTGCAGGGGCACAATCCCTGCCCTGGTCCTGCTGGCCGCGTGATTTCTGACACACTGGCATGTGGCAAAGGGAAGGATTTACATACGGAGAGTCAGCTGTGTGGTAATGGTATCTGCAAGTTTCAAAAGAAAAATAAAGTGGTAGTTGCAGCAAAAGGAGACAATGATGCCTGACTGTGCTTTTTGAATGAAACCTCCGGTCTGTGTTCTGATTCAGATTGTGAAAAGCGTTATTTTTAAACAAAGCACTTCCTACAGTGTTTCTCCCTCGACCTGCGTCTCGGCACTGTTTGTAACACAGGTGCTACTGGTGCATTTATACCTAGAACATTCAGGAATAACAGGATTTTGTAAACTATGGCAAGATAAAGTAGGCAAAGGTGGTACTGACTTGCTGAGGACATAGCATCTGTAACAGTCTTCCAACTTACTTTTCTGGTTATTCCGTTTTGTGTAATAAACTGGAATGATGTTTATATATAAAATATGATATGCTTATATATACAAGCATAATATATATAATAATACAAGTATCATTCCAGGGTTTATGTATGCGTTTTTGTGTATATGTATTTTTATATATATGTCTCACCCTGCATGATTTGTCTGCTGTGCTTTTCCATGGTGTAAATGTAGAAGCATAAATGATGCACAGTTTCCTGTCTCCTTTTAAAATCTTTAAATAACCTTTCATGCAGCAGAGCTTAGCAGAAGTGATTTGGTGTTGAACAGCACTCATGGTGCTTTGACAAAGAAATCAGTGGCCGTAATAGTTTCTATTGAACCTGGTACTGGGCTTTGGCAAATGCATCTCTGTCTTCTTTGCATCTGTGAGGAAAAGGTGCTTTGAGGAGGAGGAGAATGTGTCTGCTTTTTATAGTCTGGATTCATTTTGTTGGGCGTTTTACTGAACTTTTTTTCTGAAATCTGCTTTAGGGGTGACTGTTCGTATAGTCTAGTGTTTCCTAGCGCTTTATTTTCAGACTTCCTGTAGATGGAATGCTTGTGGTCACTGTCACTAGTTCACCACGTGAAGGATGCCTAATAGCCTGGGTGCTGTGTTGTCAGCATGAGGAGTTCGTCCGGGAAACTTCTGGAAACTGGGTTTTGCTTACATCTTTTTTTATCACTGTAACCATGTGTGGCATATGTGCTCCTCTTCCCCTTGGTCTGCAGTGTATATATAGCTTGCGTTCAGGGCGTGCTGGGGAGTCTGTGAACTCCAGCCTGCAGCAGGGAGCCAGCAATCCATTTTCTTTGACTTTCTCCTGCCTGTAATCTAATAAGGCAAGAATTGTTTCTATGCAGTTTATGGAGTCTGGGTTGTATGTGTTGATATGGTTCTAGTTTTAACACAAACTAAGAAAAAGCCTTTTATTCTCACTCTCTTGCGAGGCATCCTAAAGTAAGGGGAATCCTTTCCCACAAGGAATCGATGTATGCAACGCCTTATAACTCTGTATGAATACAAAACATACAATTTATATAGCCAGGGATAGCAGGTTATCAACTAAACTCAGCAGTTCTGAAGCTGAAACATGTTGATTCCTGCCTGTATCAAGACCAAGAGATTTTGTTGACCATTATTTTACCCCTCTAATCAGCTGAAAATTTCAGAGGTGCTTAGAAGTTGCTTCTTGGCCACCCTTGGATGTATACTAGTTAACTTCACTAAGCTTTTTCTGTTCAGATTCTGTGCTTTCAGATTGATCTTTTCTCATGATGGAAATGTGAAGCAGTAGTAGTAATTGCTGTGCACCTTTGATAGGAATCATGCAACACAGATCAAATGATATAACTCAGTTTAAAGAACTTGAAATATGTACAGTAATCTTAGGGAATGCATACTCTGCCTGGGCTGTCTGTCTCGTCCTGCTTATCTTCTGTAGAAGTGTAATTCTCATAGGCTGAAATCCTGCTCTAATGTGCCTCACTCCTAAATAGGACTACCCGATATAATTTGAGTTTATCCGCTTCTGGTTGGAAAGAGGTTAATTAAGGGGACAATTAGAAAAGCTCATTAAAACTGCATTCAGGTTCAGTGTAATGAAAAGTGAGCTCCCTTCGACAAGGTGATTTGGAAATCATGCCGCTTCTGACTTCTCCCTGGCACCCTTCCCCAGGATTGGTGTGTGTGTGCTGATGGGAAGGAGTGGCTTGGGCTGCGCTGTTGTCACCGTTTGTGTTGCTGTGGTGGCTGTGATAGAGACTGGAACAATACTGTTAATCTCGGGCACCTTCTCACCCCTGAGGGAAGGGAGGAGTTCCACAGGAATTTACAGTCTGTTTTGCATTGCATTTCCATGTCTTGGGTCTCAGTTGTTTTTTGGGGTTTTTTTTCTTTTTTTACAGCAGAAAAAGCATAAATTCAGATAAATTACCCCCTCCTTGACTTTGCAGGCACTGTCAGTACTGGCGGCCGGTACAGACCAAGCTGCAGAAGCTTTCTAAAGCTGCAGGCACCCCTGCGTATAGCCACTCTCTGATTTTCCTGTGACTGGTTGCTTACAAAAGGGCCATGTCCGTGCTAGCTAGCATAATCTGTGCAAAGCTCGTTGTATGTCCTGGGTTCTGCTTCAGCGGATTGGGAAGCCTGTCTTTCTAAAAATGAAATTACCGCAGCCAACAAATTGTTTGCTGGTGTAGTCAGCCCAGCCTCTCTGCTTCTCTTGCCGTGTTCCAGTTGGAGATTGCGGCCGAGTCACGTGGCTGAATCGGAGAGCTCTGGGGAGGCTCTCAAGGAAAAGCCATGGTAGATGGGCCTTTTCAGCACATTTACTGGGTTAATTTAGACTTCTTATTTCAGGCTGACTCATGGTTTTGGAAAAGTAACAGATTTTTCTTAAGATTGCCCGTACTCCCCAGATTGATGCCTCACAGTGATTTGGGTGTAGGTATTGCCACTTTATCCAACATTGTTACAGCATCAGTATGTATAGTAGAGTTGATGAGTTGCACCATCACCTGGAAGCGGGTAACGTGCAGGAGATATGGATCTTGCATTACTGGATCTTTACGAAAAGGAAGACTGAGGTGGCAAGTGGGATAGAGCTCCTTACTGGTATGAAGCTGCAGCAGGGATCTTCTGGCCTCAGCAGTGCTGCAAAACTGCCTTAGGGCTCTGCAGTCAGACCTGTTGAATTCAGCAGCAGGTTGGGATTGTGCTGATAAATGAGGATTGATTTGTCCTTGGTTGAGATGCTGAAAAATACTGAGCACCTGGCATTACAGCAGAGAATTCCATTACTCTATGAAAGAGAGCTCAGCCTTTCCCTGGTAACAGCTTGAGAAATGCTGAAGCTTTGCACACGCTGGTATTGAGCCTTAGTCTGTGTGATGCTCGTTGCAAGTACATGTATTCTTTACCTTTTCCTGTAAGCAAATCCGTGTAGCAGTACGAAAGCCGAACATGCAGAGCAGTGCTTCAGCAGCCTGGTCTCGGGTTCGTCTCGGTCAGCTGTGTGCCGGCTGCTGGCACACATCGCAGGGCACGGACACTGCTGGCTTGAATCATGCTTTTGTATTGAGTCTGCAGGGAACCCTGTTCAGAAGGGTTAGATAAACACAATTAGGCTGCATTGCCAGCAATGATGTTCATATTTAATGCATTAATGAGTGCAGGTGACAGGACCTCTGAAGTGAATTAAATGCAATGCAAGCTCCTGCTGTGTGTCGCAGAGCCATTGCAGGTCTAAGCTGCTGGATGCTGAGCCAGCTCATTTCAGAGATGAGGTGGGAGATGGGAATGAGCTTCCTGTGCCTGAATGGTAATTTTTGTGCTCTTCACGGCAGGTTTCTGAGCACGACCTTGCAGCAGAAGTAGCTTGTGCGGAAGAACCAAGAGCAAGGGAATATGACTTTTAGAGCTGTAATAGGATGTTTCTCTGCAGCACTAAGATATGGTGGTCACAAGTATGGATTTACTTGCTTGCCACCTTGTTCTTTTACCTGGCAGGATTCAGTAATATGCAGGTAAAAAGAAGTAGGTTCAGCCTACACTAGCACTTCCAGAGCAGCTAGAGTCCCTTCATTTCCTTCTATAGGCGAGATGCTGGAAGCCAGCACAGTTACAGTGCCCTGCTTGCCTTCCCCATGGTTAAACTTGTTTTTTATTTCCTGCTGCTTTAACCTTAGTGTAAGTGAAACGATCCCTGGAAAGCATGTATTGATTGCACATTATTGTCTAATTAAAGTGCAATGAGAAGAATTGCAGAACACTCGCTCTTACAGCCCTGTGCCTGTTGTAGACACTATAAATTAGAAAGCTTTCTGTTCAAGTATGGAAAATGTCAGCAGTTATTTCCTTTTGAATTTCCCAGCATCTCCTGAAGGCTACACTTGTAGATGTGTGGATTTTTTTATTTTTTTTTTTGCCTAAGTGACATTTGGAAAGAAGTGTTGTTTAGAGAAGAAATGAGTCCCTATAGGCTTGCAGGGGCCCTGTTCTGACTCTACTAGCTATAACCCATGTTGTCTAAAGAGAGGCACTTCTAAATGAATGTGTTTTAATCTGAAACCTGCCAGATGATCCTTTAGCATCATGTGCAGAGACGTAAATGGGTAATAGTTATACAATATGTGGAGGCCAGTCTTTAAATAGTGCTGTCTGGTCTTACCTGGAAGACTGTTCCTTGCTCTGTCTGCACTTTATGGTTCTTTTGCTCCATGTTGCTTGTGGTTTGGTACTTTCCAGTAACTTCTGTCTTCCTGACTTATGTCCAAGGAGCTACAAGATAAATCCTAGTCCTTGATATCACAGGAACCTAAGAGTTTGTTATTACAGTTCTGCATCTTGCTTAGTCACTGATTGAATACATGGCCTTGGGGAAATCAGTTAACTTGCCCAAACCTTCAGTTTGCATCTAGTCACGAGGTGATACATGATACACTATGGTAGGTTTACAAAGATGTATGCATGATCAGGAATTCTGCTCAGGACACTGGAGAGAAAGATGCTGTAGACTACAGTGGACTTCCCTGCTAAGAATTGTTCAGCAGCTGCATACAAAAACACTTCAATACCGTTAGTGTTGTGTGTGAAACTGACTTTTCCCTTTCTTTCCCTTACAGATGTACTTTCCGATTCCCTAGCACGGTTATAAAGATCCAGTTCACGTCTTTATACCATAAAGAGGAAGTAAAAGAGGAAGCCTCATCGCCTCCCCTTCGGCCACTTTACCCTCAGATATCGCCTCTGAAGATCCACATCCCGGAGCCGGATCTCCGGAGTGTGGTCAGTCCCCTCCCGTCCCCCACAGGCACTATCAGGTAAGATGTTCGCTACTCAAAGTGTGCTTTTGGGAGTTTCCATCCGTGTTCTCTGACATCGGTCTCTCAGCCCTCTTTTGTACGAAATGCACGATACATAAAATGCCCCATTAAAATAACTAAATAGCCGATGTTCAAAATGATGGAAGGCTGCTAAAAAACTGTGTTGTGGTGGTTGGAAGTAGGGCACAGGAGTCTTGTTTAATTCTCAAAGGGTTCAGAGGGAGCTTGAGTATTAGTTTCACATTGTGAAGTTACTAGACTATCTTTGGCATTGGAATTAGAAATATCTGTCAGGAGCTACCTATATGCATGAAGTAAAGAAAGCAGACAAATACTTCCTATGTTAGGACTGCCTGCTTTATTTTTATCTCAATAATATTCTGTTGTTGCTGGGTGGTGCCGGTGTTATCTAAAGTTAGGGACAAGGGTGGCCATTGGCACGTGGTTTCCTGGGAATAGAAGGAAATGAGGGTAGGATGCTGACTGGGTACGGAGGGGCTGTAGCAATCTGAACATACATCTGTGCTTGTATCCTGTTTTGTAAAGTATCTGATTCACGAATGTGCAGTAGAAACAACCTGAACATCAAGTTACCGTTTGGAATATTTTCTTTCCTCTTTTTCCTTCTCAGCAAAGTGGTGATGTTACGGATTTGTACTGTAATTTCTTTTAACGTTAAAGCTGTTAACTGAAGTATAATCAATTTTATGACGTGGACTCATGGTATAGGGTGTTGTATTAGAATTTTAAATATGCGCAGGCCTAGGTCTAACAAGAGTGTACGTGGTAAAATAGCAATAGCCTTTGGTTTGTTTTCTTGTCTGCACCTTTTTACAGAAGTGTCACACACAAACATCTTCTGACAGTTAGCACTAATTCAGAGAGTAATATTCAAATTTATGTGGCTGAGGACTTCGGTGTCACAACGAAGCCGGTTTGGTTTTGCACAGATCTGGAGGCGCTCGCTTGTTTGGGTTTTTCCACCAGTCTTGCAGAGCTGCGCAGATGTGCAGTGCAGATATTCTAGAAAGTGGGGGCTGGAGGTAGCTGTGGTTTTAGTCCTCTCTTCAGGCACTGCTTTTAGTTTATATTTAACCTTCTCTTTTTAGACGAAGCTTGTTGCTGGGAGGGGAGGGGGATGGTTTCTTTGCCAACATATGGTAGTTAGTTTCCATTCAGTCATCTTGTGCAAAGCAGCCCAGTGTGGTTTGTGTTACTAACAGAGGCTGTATCTTTTGACTCTGGCATATGCCTGCAACTGATATTTGACTCCCTGAGAATGTTTCTTTTGCATAAGGAGAAAGTGGAAATAGTAGTGTTGAATTGTGCTCAGCCCCTACTGGAGTGTTTACTAAGGATGATTAATGATTGCATCCGTTTGTCTTGAGCAGAAGCTCACCCAGCCAAGCCTTCAGAAAACCTCAAAAGACATCTGAGGTTTCACTTGCCAAACCCCTTTCATTTCCGAGTTCCTCTTACAGAGGAGGGACTGACACGTTTGTAAACATCCCTGCTCAGCCCCTTCAGCCTTGCCCTGGCCCCGCAGGGTCCTGCAGCCCTCGCACCCTGTGGGCCAGGCTTTGGGAAGCGAGTCGGGTGATTCTGCCGAGAAGCAAATGCTCCTCAGGAAGAATGTAGCTGTGATCCTGTGTATTCTGGCCGCCTGCTTTTCAGAGCAGCTCTCTGCTGTCTTGGTAGCTTCATGTTGGTGGGTGAGGCTGCCACAGTGTCCTCTCCCACTTCCCCAGGGCAGGTCTGGGAGGGCTGCGGGGGCTCGCTGTGGGACCCACGCCCCTCTCCCCTCGCTGGCCTTGGGAGGTGGTTGCATGAGCTGCACTCTCCTCCTCCTTCCCTCTCCCCCTTCTAGTATTTACTTTCCTAATTTGGTGCGTTTGCCTCGCTCCTCCCTGATTGGCCCGTGGAAAATTATTGCAGTTTGGAAATCCTGGGCAGGGTGAAATTTCCTTTTTGGAAAGTGCCTTCTGGCCCCCTTTTCCTGCCTCCGCCCGGCTCTGGGGCAGGGGCTGAACCTGCGCTCCCACCGCCAGATCCAGCCCTCCTGACCCCCAGCCCTGCTCTGCCTCCCTGTTTACACTGCAGCTCGCTTCCCTGCAGGTTCCCCCCTGCAAGCTTCTGTTTTGTTTTTTTTTCCTTAGCCTATTTATTTTCCCTCCGCAAAGTGCACCGCCTAGAGAGGGAATGAGCTTTAGTTAAACAAAACCAAACCTGCCACCCTCAGCAGCTTTGCAAAGCAAGATTCCTGCTTACTCCTAGGGAGAAATGTCTGCTGTTTTCTTAGCTAGGTGTTTTATCTCCAGGAGGTGCCATTTGTAGATGTGTTTTGAGTGCTGTTGTACAGCTTTAAGGGAAAATGTTGGTTGGCAACGTGCTGTGAGGATTACACACAGGCATGGCTTATTTCCTCCTGCTTTGAGTTCAAAATTCCTTCTTAAAAAAGTCAGATTTGCACGTTCCAAAAAGGAAAAGGCCACTGTGGTTGTAAGAAATCAGTAGAAACAGCCTGCCATTTTACACAACATAAGGGAGGACAGAGTAGCACCGAATCTCCTCTCAGTAGATACAAGGCATTGACAAGCTATGTGAAAACTATGTGTATAGTTTGGTTCAATTCAGCTCTGCCTTTTGGGAGGTAGAAGCCATTTGCAACTTCAGGATGGTCGTTTGGTTACCTGGCTTTAAGGTTCTGCAGCTCGTGTTCGGAGGATCCCCTTTGGGTGCCACTGATGACATGAAGTTCTCACCTGTGGCACCAACACTTCACTTGCCTGGTTTTGCTTCAAGTCCCGGATGGCTCCATGACCGGGCCCTCCACAGACGTGTTGCAGTCTAGTCCCCAGTGGCTCGTGCATGGATGATAAACAGATCCAGGGAGACAAGGTGTATTGTAGGAGCATATTCCTGGTCTCACACTGCATCAGAGTTTACATTTGCAGTGTTTAATTTTCCTTTTATTATCTTCCAGTTGGTGTTAATGCGCCCATAGTAGTAACTTAACTAAATTTTCCAAATTGCATCTCTCTCCAGCCCTGCCCCTCAGGGTTGAGTGCTTTGTAGTAGTTATGAAAATGAAATTATTTCTCTGTGGATGCCTCCCTGTTCTTAACAGCAGTTACATTCTCACTGACACCTATTTTTAAAAGGTACAATAAAGAAATACTAAATGCTGTACTATGGGAGTCAGTATCGTCATTCATATTTTACAGCTGCTACTTCTGGCTTATCTCTGCACCTGAATGACTGCGAGCTTGAACACTGTCTTGTACGTGTTTGTTTTTTCACTGAAAGGGCATGGAGAGTTAGTCACATGCACAGTCTTTATCAGAAGAAAAAAAAAATAAAAAATTCTTTGATAAGTGCAGGGAAGAGCCCAGTGAGAACCACTGCTTTGAAAGTGTCTGGTGAGGTTCTGTGCCAATAACTCAATTGGTATGTATTTGTATGTGGACCCAAATTTATGTTTTAATGGTTAGTATTTAGTGTGCCTGCCCGTGTTTGGCGGTTGCTAGAAGGGTCAATACCCAGTTTACAATGAAATTAAGGGTATGGATAATGCAGGATAAGCTGGTAGTCTTCTGCATCTTTTGTTTTATAAGCTTGGTTACTAAACCAGAAGTTTTGAGCTGAATTGCCATGGTTTCATAAGCTATATTCTGTAAACCTTCTTCCCTTGTTTTCACTAGGCAATATTAGTTCATTAACACGTTGCATGCTCTGATAGTGGATTACTCAGAGGCCTGCACTCCAGGAACTGCAGTTATCTTGGCTTACCCAACAACTTGTTTTGTGGCCTTCAAGAGGTCATTTAAATTCATCACCTGCTTTTTATGCACGTATGGCGTTAATTACTCCTTTCCAGGAGTGCGTAGTAGATAATTTATGTATAGAGCTTTTATTCCGTAAAGCACGACGGAAGAGTGTGTGTGAGCCGTGTTCCAGTAGATGTGCAAATGCTGACTGCTTGGGAAAAGGGAGTGCTTTTTTAATAGGCTCTAAGACAGCCCTACAACCCTTCTTCAGAACACTTGGGATTGAATCTGAACTTTTGCATTTCCTCTAAAGGTGTGGGGGGGGAAGCTGAATGAACCCTGGCTTCAGTAGATGCATTCACTCACCGTAACGGGATTGCCTAAGTACCGCTGGCTCCGCTTCATTCAGGCTTCTTCCGATAGCACCAGTAACCACTTAACCGAAACGCCGGTGAAGAGCTCCCAGGCAGGTTTTTTTTTCCACACGGGCTCTTTTGCATTGTCTCAGGTATCCATTGCTTCCTGCGTTCAGGCACAACATACAGCTCGGCTGACTCCCGCAACTGGACAGCCTGATGATTATTTTTAATCCCCCTTGTCCCCAAAGCACAATCTGACTAGCTTGCTGCGTATACATCACGTCAGAAACGGAACAATCTATACTGGGCTTGGGAGTTCTACGCATGTTTCTCTCAGATAATGGACCATGTGCTAGAGGAGATGTGCCAAGCCATGTGTTGGAGGAAGGGCCGCAGGTGTCACCAGCTCCACGAGCACTTCCTCTTCCCCTCAGCAGTATAAAATGTTCACCGAATCCACGGTCGGAGTGAGCTCACTTCCTTTCAGAGAGGGGAACCGCAGGAACACCAACAAGTTATAAGAATTTCAAGTCTTGTGGCTAGCTAACTTTCACTGTAGCTTTATTTTTCTTCAGTGTTAAGTGGGCAGGGTGGCTCTCAGATTTCTCCTTTCACATCAAAATCCAGCTTGGTTTGGCAGTTTCACCACTTGTGATTGTTTCTGAAACCTGTCTGAAACCTGCAACGTGCAAGGACCTGCCTTTCTTTGGGTTACGATTTTGGGGCTAGGCCAGGGAAGAAAGAGCGGCGGAGGCTTCTCACCCATTATTGCTGATTGGTGTATCGTGGAAATGCTTGTTTCGCAAGCCAAGGTGCTGCACTTTCACCTGATTCTTGCTTACTGCATGTAAAAAGCATCCCTGTATCTTTCGGTGCCCCTTTCTGCGGGCTCGTGAGGTGGAATATAGGGGTGGTGTGAGGTTTGTGTCATCTCGAACCACAGTCCTTTGTGTGCAGGGCAACACGCCTCCAACCTATGTTTAAGGAGAAGACTGGGGAAGATCTTAAGAAATAGGGATTCCAGCAGGGGCTTAAATTGTCTATTCAGACAGAAATCTGTCTTGGCAGCACTGCCAAGATTCTAATTCTTGTAGCTCTTGTACCTGTTTCACAAAAGTACACTTGGGCCTTTTTGAAAGGCGCTACCCACGTGTGTATCCTGAACAACAGCACTGAAGAGATGTTTGGGTTTTTTTCCTCTTCAGCAATGCAGATTCCAAGCCAGGTGAAGAGTTTTATGTGAGATTTCAGGTAATCTTTCTGCTTTGTCATAGAGAGGGTAGGTGCTTTATCCATATTTAAATTGAGCCTCCGTAGCTTGATACGTTGCTTGGAGAAAAGAGTAAAATTAAGTAATAGGGCAACTTTCCTGCATTTTCATGTTGCCGCTCCTTCTGGCGAAATTGGCACTGGAGTTTGAGAGTGTTTCTGTTCTCAGCTTGTTCACAGACTTGTAATATGACCATAAATAAATCATTTAACAACTTCTTGCTTAATTTTTGTTTTCCTCCAGTCTGTAAAATGTGGCTAGTATTGAGAGAGCCTGGAGATTTTTCCATAAGAATATCTCTGTGTGCTCAGGCAACAGATCCTTCTAGCCCAGTATTCTTCCTCAGATTGGTGTCTTTGGGGTAATAGTAGAACACAGAAAACACTGAGTAGTGCTGACTTACGTGCAGGCTGCCACCGCTATTTTCATGCAGCAGGGCCCGCCTTGGAGCAGGGACTTCCTGACCATCTGTCTGTGAAGGCCTCTCATGGATTCTCTGTCTTCCTCCTTTCTCCGGGAGCTTGTATAATGGCCTTTTGCATTCACCTAGACTTTTAGCATCAGCCCTGCCTTGCAGCATGTCATTCCACAGTGTAAGTACAAACGCAGAAGCAGTTTCTCTTGTTTTGGACATGTTGCTTAGTTTCGTTTTGTGGTCACTACCTCTTCTGTTGAAAGAGGCCAGGAGCTGAACCTTGCCTTTAAGACAACTTCTGTCTTAAACTGTTTCCTGTATGGAATCAGTTCTGTATCTCAGGTCATCCTAGTTATCCCTCTCAGTACCTTCTCTTTATCTGCTGCATCCTTTTTTTTGAAATGGGAAGAGACAAGCAACACACAGTGACCTGGGTGGACACAGTGGTCCATCCTATTTTTGCACTCCGATTCTTTAGTTAAAGCAAACTGATTTTTGGACATTCCAGCAACTCTCCAGTAGCTGGCGTTTAAAGCCTTCATTGTTGCGTGCAAATGCTGTGAACTTAAGAGACTAGACTGTTGTTGACAGAAGTGGAAAGTGAATCGTTGTGCTACAAAGACCTGTTATGTTCTCAGTAGCCAGAAGTTAAGCCCTGGCTTTGAAAGGTGTTCTGCCCGCTACATGGGTTAGTGTATTGCAGGCTCTCCTTCAGTCCTCAGCTTTCTGGCCTCCCAGCTGAAGAGGGATTAAGTATTTAAAACATGCTGCAAAGGACCTACGTGATTCAGCACGTGGTGTAGTCTGAGTCTCGGCGTGGTGTCTCGCTGGCTGCGTTCAGTCGGTGTTTCAAGTTGAGATGCTGACTCCTCGGTGGGTATCAAAGATCTCTGGGACTTGGGGCATTAACCGTGGTGCCACAGGATTAAGGCTCTGGGTAACTGCAGCTGGTTTGCTTACGTGCTCTGTGTGTCTTTGAGTGGTTTAAAACACTTGCTTCCCCTCCAGAATGCTCTCTTCTGTAACAGAGAAGCTTAGCCCAAATTAGCTGGGATTGCCCGTAAGCCAAGATTGCTTGCACGGGCAGTAAGCGTGGGGCGCAGTTAGGATGCCCGAGAGCTGGGCGAAATTGCAGATCTAGGTATGCTTTTCTCTGTAAAAGGTTATAGCACCAAAATGGGTGAAGTTACTACCAAGTATTGATGCAACACTAATATCCAACAAACCATAATCTCTATCCTGACAATCGATTTTTGTTTTATAGCACAAACAGGAGTTTGTAAGGAAAAATCTTTCTGTTCCATAATATTTTTAAAGGGAGTGTGAGTGCCTGCAAGCATCCTTGGCCAGGCCCTGGCTCTGGGTGGCGAGGAGAATTCCAGGAACTCCAGGAAACTGATGTCACTGCATTGTGTTTGCTTGTTTTCTTTTGACTGCCCTAATGTTTAATTTTAACTTAACCCTCAGATGGATATTTTTAGTAAAACTGTTTCTTCACTCCTTCTGCCCTGTGCTGGGAGGGGAACAGATTGTGTCTCGTTTTTTGCAGTAGTCAGCTCTTTCTCCCTTCCCTCTGAAGAGTCTGATGATTGACCAAGAGCTGGAACACTCGGCAGCGTGTGTTACCCTGTCTCTCTGCATGGAGCGGCTAAAAGTTTGTGATGTTTATTCTGTACTCGTGTCTCTTGGCCTGAGCACTGATTCAGGCTGAAAGGAAGCAGGTCTGCCTACTCCTTTCTGGTAAAAAAAAATACTACCTCTTCCAAATCTTGGGCTGCTGCTATGGCTGTCCCAAGGGACAGCTACTGCTTTACGGGACTATCGTGTTCTTCAGCAATTACCTGCTGGGATAGGCTGGCTTTTAGAAAAGTTAACAACGCTTTAGGTTGGAGGGGCTTTGTCAGTGCTCGGGAGAATCACAGGCCTGCAGAGTAAGGTTTTTGAATAGTGAAAACTGAACTATTTGCTCTGCTGATCTTGAAGAAACAGATCAATACTTGTATCTGATCTCTGTGGGACAGTCTTTGAAGCCATACTAGTTGTATTTATTGAAAAAAAAAAAAAGCAGATAAATACAATTCTGCGCGTGGATTTACAAGTTTTCTTTCTTCTATGTCTTTGACCTGAGTTTTGGCTGCTGTCTCTGGTTTGCTCTTCATGTATTTATGTAGACGAAGAACAAAATCAGAAAAATGTTTCATCCTATTCCATTCCTAGTCCGTGTGCTACAATAATTGCTTGAGTGCCAAACACAAAGATAAAAAGAATTGTGGTGGGTTTTGGTTTGTCATTGTTTCATGTATGAAAATGGCTTTCATTTGTAATTATCCACACGTTGTAACAAGTGTGTATATGGAGAAGCTATTGAAAAAATTACAGTGGAATAATTAAATTCACACCAGCTCCCCACGTGAATACTAAGACATCAAGAGTGTCTTCTGTGGTTTAGCATTATCCTCTTCGAAGACAGGCTCAAAGCGTGGAGTAGAGCACTTTGATTCATTTTCCTGCGCAAGCGGCTCTGCTTTTTGCAAGGCGAGGTGGGAAACGCCTTTATCTCTGGCAAAGGGAGATTTGTAGGTATGGGCTCATCCACATTACAGACCTTGCGCCTCCTGTGAAAGCTTCGCCTCCTGCTGCGCTTCTCAACAGCATCAGCCGCAGAAGCCAAGAACCACAGTGGGTCCTGAGAGGGTCTCAGGGGGCTGCGCAACACATTGCGTGGCCACTGTATGGCAGATGGGGATCCTATTGCCCGGGTTTGGTGTGGCTGCCTATTTCTGCTGCCTTTTCCCTCTCCTCAGGGCCCCCCCATCCTGCAGTTCACTTTTAAAAGAAGCCACTCACAAAGACACTGCAAGAAGCAGCGCTTCTCAGCTTCCAGGCTGGCCTGTGGTGGGAAGCGGTGGTTCCTGACACAGTCACGTTGTGTATGCACCAGAGGTGTTGCCCACTGAGCGAACAAGGGTTTGTGTACGAACGTGTGAAGCTATTTATTTAGGCAGTCACCTTTTTGAGGAAGGGACAGCGTTGTGTGTTTTTTCGTGCAGCATTTAGTGCAGCACTTTGATGGGTGTTGGTTGCCGCATTTATTTGTGTCAGGGTTAGTGCTGCTGTTCGCCATCTGACTGGTAAGAGGATTGTTTATGCCAGTTTTACTGACTTCTAGTTCCCAGCTGTGGGCTTCAGTTTGCATCTTGTCATACAATTTGAACTGCTTGTTTTGCTATGTAAATCTTCTGTGTATTGTTTTGCTTTCTTGTTCACTGTTGCTGTGCTCTTATGTAGAAGACGTGTGTAATCCTGGGATTTGGCTGTGCATCACACTGCTCTGGCGTCACACCTCTCGATGCCGGACAGCACAGAATGCCAGAAAGACAGAAAAAGGGAACTCGGTTTCCCAGATTCATCCCTCTCCCTCCATCCTTCCGACCCTACAAATGAAGGATGTGGGATCCCTAGACAAGCCTTTCTGATTATTTCTGCCTTATAACACTCACTTTAGTGTGTCTGAGCTGTGCTGCATATTATAACCACCTTTTATTTGTTTGTAGCTTTTAATCGGCTTTAGCGTGGCTTTCCTGTTCAGTAGTTGTTCCTGCAATGCCATCGTGTGGTGGCCCTGGAACTCTGAATGTGTTTCTTCCCCGTGCTCGCCGAAGCTGAGGAGTGAGCTTCCTTCTGTGTTGTGTCCCAGCGATTGCAGCTCCCTTTGTTACCTGCATTTGTGTGCTGGGCATTCTGTGAGGTGCCTGCCTTTGGCTCTGTGGCACTGAGCAGGGTGGGACTCCTTAGCAAGGAGTGCGGTGATACGATGAGAGGTAACGGTTTTAAACCGAAAGAGGAGAGATTTAGGTTAGATATTACGAAGAAATTATTTTCTGTGAAGCTGGTGACGTGCTGGAACAGGTTGCCCAGAAAAGCTGGTCGTGTCTGCTCCGTGGAAGTGTTCAAGGCTGGTTTGGATGGGGCTTGGATCAACCTGGTCTGGTGGGAGAGGTCACTGCCCATGGCAGGGAGGTTGGGACTGGGTGGTCTTTAAGGTCCCTTCCAACCCAAACCGTTCTATGATTCGAGGATCTTCTGAAGCTCAGATGTTAGACAGGGGCCTTCGTGACAGATGCATGCACTGGGTGCTTTAGCTATGGTACTCTAAAAGAACATAGCCCATATCTGTTAAAAGGATTAATTAAATGTTACTTCTGTTATAAGGAGAGTGATTTGTTGTTCATTTGCAAGTTATAAAAAATAGCTAGCGGTTTATTTAGATAAGTATTCATCCCTGATACAGTGTATGTTGCTTTAAGTGCTTCTCCGAACGCAGAGGAGTGCAGTGCTTTGAGACTTGACCGTCTTGTGATTGCAGAAAGTGGGGGGAGGAGAATGGGAGCTAGGATTTTGTAGAAATTCCAATTTTATCTCTGACATTTTTTTCCCTCAGTCTGTCTGGGCTTTGGGTAAGCCACAAGGATGAAAATAAGTCCAGTGCATATCTGCTGCTCAGTAACCCAAGAGCTTTACTGTACCTTAGAGAGTAAGAGCTGTGTGTCTTGTTAATAAGTGAAGTAACGAATAACTATTTTTCTTTTTTGCCTCTCCAGTGTTCCCAACTCTTGCCCGGCCAGTCCGCGTGGTGCTGGATCCTCAGGATATCGTTTTGTTCACAACATTACCTCGGATCTGCAGCTGGCAGCAGAGTATGCGGCAAAAGCGGCATCAGAACAGCAGGCAGATGCATCTGGCGGGGACAGCCCAAAGGTTCAGAGAAACATTACTTCCCCAGCAGTGCTCATTGGGAGGCTTATAAAGACCTGGCAGTTTATTGTCAGTGCTGGATATAGTTAAAAGGGGTCTAAGAATACCCTGGCTGTGAGGGCACTGTGTACAGTGTTCCCCAGGGTTTTGAGACCCTGCCATCAAACCAGCGTTTTATTAGTGGTAGATGATGAATCTGCTTGCTTAGCTGCCCAAAATGTATCCAAGTCGTTCACTAAAATGGTTAAGTGTTTGATAAGTCAAGAACACGTAAAGAGGAAGACCATTAAAATTCAGTCTCACTTTCTCCTTTTAATTAATGGTATTTTGCAAAACTCATTTGGAGAAAGGGGAAGCAAGGTAAGAAACCAGATCCTTGCCATGAGAAATCTGTAGTCTGACTTTAAAACAAATGTGAAGGTCTATCAAGCAAATGTTAAAAGAGGAGAGTAGCAAGGGGAATTTAGATTAAAAGGTAACTTGGTTATAATGATAAAATTTAATTTTTGTGTGCTGATCTCCAGATCAAAGTAAAAGGTCTAGATCCAAAACCACCTGATTTGGAATTGGGTGGAGGAGCACAATGCTAGATGGCTTTGCTTGTAGATTGAGTTCTCCCTTGAGTCAAGAAGGGCTGTTCTCAATGGAGTTATATGAAGAGCTGGGAATGTCAGATCTGGCAAACAAATTAAGTTCCTAGAATGAAACAAATCCTGCTGGAGAGGGAAAAGGACAGGATCAAGTTTCATATTGGGCTTGTTGCTGGGAGGAGAGCCGATAGCATACTTGCACGAAACTTTTCTACCCAAGTGTAGTTGTAGCTGGGCAGAATTGAGGGCTTTAGCTTCATGAACGCTGAAAGCAGTGAGCGTATCCACCCTCTAACTCTTTGCTTCCAGGTGCTTGTGCTGGTATAAGCAGGTGTGGTAAATTCAGTGGGGAATGGAATTGAATTAAAGTTGGGTTTTTGCATGTGTTTGGGGAGAGAGGGAAGGAAATACGTTTAATCTGGCTCGGTCCTGTAGTCCTGTTCGCACACAAATGCTTGTGCTAAATTGAGAGGTGTCAGTACGAAACAGTGAAAGGGAAAAGGGTGATGCTGCTCTTTGTTGCCCTTGCTCTCTTAGCGTCTGTGAAAACTACAACTCAGTGTGCTTTTTAATTTGGGTAGTTGGTAGGCTTTAATGTACAAATTCTTTATTAGTCACTAAATTTCTGTTTGTGGTTTGTTTTTGCCTTAGGATGAGTCCAAGCCCCCCTATTCTTATGCTCAGCTAATTGTGCAGGCTATATCTTCAGCACAGGACAGGCAGTTAACACTAAGTGGGATCTATGCCCACATTACCAAGCATTATCCGTATTACAGGACTGCTGACAAAGGCTGGCAGGTGAGTTTTTGACACTGATGAGCTTTAAAACTACTTTTGACAGGGCTTATCTGCTTTGAAATGCATTTATTAAAGATTTGGGCACTGGGAATAGAGCTGCTTTGACTGTTCCCAGAGTGAATTTGTTTAACGTAAGCTAACTAGTTTGTTTGTAGATGATTAGTTGGGTTTTTTTTTTTAAATACTTTCTAGAGCAATGTCATGTGTTACTATTGGGTTCTCTGGTTTCCAAAACTCTTCTAATGCTGTAGTCATGTGTATTTCTTTTTTGTTTGTGCTTTATTCTTTCACATTCTTGCTTTCAGTCACTCTTCTGCCCAAAAACATGACTGAATCTTGCATAATCCTTCACCTTGTCTTAGTTTGGCATGATCTGTCCAAGCAGGTGATGTCCAGTGCAAACTGAGGTCCCCTTTTTTAGTCATAATATCTTAAATCACTGCAGATGGGTTTTTTTTCCTAGTGTATCAACTGCACTGCCTAAGTCACAGTTCACAAGTTTTGAATCTGAGAGTGGGAATTTGGGGAACTTCGAGTCTGTGCTGCCTTTGTGGTATTAAAGGAAATCTGACCAGCTTCGTAGGAGAGTTTGGATATACTTAACACATGCTAAATCAAGCTTAAATGTTTGCTTGAGGGCTGCTTTCAAAGTTTCAGAAACCTGAGCTCCACCTGCTTTCAGGCTTTTTCTTGGCATCACACCTCTGAAATGGGTGTTGTCATTTGAATATAATACACTAATGCAGCTGGAAGGACTCTTGTAGCTGCTGATTTTGTTCTGTTCAACTGGCAGGAGCAATGCTGCTTGGTGCACTTTGAGTTCAGTTGGAATAAATACATTTCTGCCTCCCTGGCTTTTCCCTGCAGTTCTAATTAATTGTGGAATTCACTTCCTGCCTTAACCTGCTCGGCAGAGTTGTGCTTTGCGAACCAGTTGCTGCGTCCTGCTTCAAAGAGCTGCATTTCAGCAGAGGGTGAAGTTGCCTTTTCCCCTCCCTTACCAGTGGCGTTCTAAGGCTTCACTTGTGAAGAGTTCATCTAAAGCTGCTACAAAAGCTCTTGTTTTGTTTTGAAAGTGGAAGAGGAATGAGTTTGTGCATGTCTGGCCTTTCCCCTAGCCCGAAAGACAGAGCTACACCCAGTAAGAGGCGAGCTTTTGCAATGAAAAGGATAAATAGTCTTAACACCTGGAAAGCTGTACAGTGCTAGACCATTGCCTCTTAGATAATGGGTTTTTCTCAGAGACAGCTGTCTGAGGGCGCGTTGACTGGCTTGCACTATGATTGCCGTGAGATGCAGTGTCCTTTAGGGCATGTTTGGGCACCCCTGGTGATCGTTTGGCAGGTAAGCAGTTAGGACAGGCTCAGACAATTTTTTTTCCGCTTGCCTAGAATAAAGCCTGTCTTTGGAGGGAGTTCTGATGTGGTTTACAGTGATTTCCCCCTGCCTCAGCAAAAGCTTTGCTTTCATTGCTTTCCACCCAAAAGTCACTGCGCTGCCAGGCTCCAGATGTATTTAAGTGATGATGCAGTACCAAGCAAACCCATCTTTTGGCATGATGTGTAGAAACTCTGACACGTTTCCTCAGGTGTTCTCTTGCAGTTCTGCGACTTTGGAGCTGTGTAAGTTGAGTGACTTGGTTCTGTCTTCAACACTGATTCCAACAGTTCGACTTTGTTACGTGTTTCCCCATGGCAAAATAATCATCTAATTTCTCTGTTTCCTGCAGAATTCCATTCGGCACAACCTCTCCCTGAACCGTTACTTTATTAAAGTCCCACGCTCCCAGGAGGAGCCTGGAAAGGGCTCCTTTTGGCGAATTGACCCTGCCTCTGAAGCCAAACTAGTAGAACAAGCATTTAGAAAACGAAGGCAAAGAGGAGTATCCTGCTTCCGAACACCTTTTGGGCCTCTTTCCTCCAGGTAACTTCAATTTCCTCTAATCTCTGTGCCAAACTCATTACAAGGAAAACAAACAGAGAACTTCTCCTGAAGTACAGTGAGGAAACTTTATTTCTGTTTATAGTTTGAGGGGTAATACAGTTAAATGATAGTCCTGAGGCATAATCTGAAAATTGTTCTGACTTCTTATATGTTTACCAAAAAAATACTCAGAACCTAGCTACAGAAATGCATCAAATAACGTATCTGTTTTGGCATCATTTCAAAGAAATTCAAAGCAGTTATCGCTGGAGTAAGTATTTTCAGGTGCCAATCTCTCATTTAAGGAAAGCTGCGTTTAGATGTGGATTAGATCACAGTGGGAATAACTTTTGTGGTATTTAAAACCTTCCCTGTAGGGAGGATCAGGTTGATCATGATTGTCAGCAGTGAAGCAGTGGGGGCTGTTATGTGTAGCCGCTCCAGTCAGCGGTGGAACTGCAAAAGAGGAGCTGTGTGCAGTGACAGCTTTCTCTGAACACCTGAGCTCCAAGGATAAATAACACTTGCAATTCAGCACTAGCTGGAGCAGTTTCATGTATCATTCTTACCACACATCATCTTTTGTCTGTTAAAATGAGGTTTTCAGTTCATCAGCTTCTTCATCTTGTTTGGCTTTAAAGAAACATTCAATTCCTCTTGTGTTTGGTGGGACCAGAGGTGGGAACCAAGGGGTTGGGGAGGGAGGAGGCAACGAGGAGAAGGGGGAACAACTGCTCTGTAAACATATGTGGGGCCAGACACCTGCACCTGTCTTGCCTCTTTTTCCTCATCCTCTCCCCATCGCTCTCAAACTCTGACAAAGTTTTGAGAATGGCCTGCAAATATAAAACTGATCTCAACATGAGGCACTCTACAGCTTCTCTGTCAGCAGTGGGTCTTAAAATGAAATGTTAAGCATACTCTGAAGGGTCCAGTTTCCTTCAGCAAGGAATGATATGACATATTTGGTGCTAGAACATTTCTGAGGTTACTGTGTACCTTTCAACTTTTCCCAGCGGGGTAATGTGGGAGAAAGGCTGTCCTGCTACAGAATCATGTGCTGAAGATAACTCTTGATCTCTGCTGCTGTCTTGTGGTTGAAATGCATCTGCACTTGCCAACACTACATTCTGTTGTTTCAGGAGTGCTCCTGCCTCCCCTACTCATCCTGGCCTGCTGTCCCCTCACTCTAGTGGCCTCCAGACTCCAGAGTGCCTGTCACGGGAGGGGTCACCCATTCCACATGATCACGACTTTGGGTCAAAGTTAGCCTCGGTTCCAGAGTATCGGTATTCCCAGAGTGCACCTGGTGAGTAGTGCTTGTTCCGCAGAGGGTGAGTGTTCAATTAAATTAAGTGCTGAGGACACCTCAGGAATGCTTCTGCCAGCGTGTTCTGGGAGGATCTAGGTGTCTCTTTGCACTTCGTCGTTAGAGACTGATGATACACATGAAACTCCAAACTGTTTTCCTTGCTAGCCTTTGGATGATGGATGTGTTTCTACACACGTTCCTTTATGTAACCTTGAACTAGGTGGCTCCAAAGGACTGACAGCAGTGTAGCCAGGGCAGTGCATAGCTCGCTTACACTAACTTACCATACCAACCTTCTGAATAATATCAGTTTGGCTAGGCAGAGCTCTGTGGTGCTGTGGCCAGGACGTTCGTAATTCGTAAAGCCCTGGTAAGTATGTGCTTGTCAGCTGTGCTGTAACTGGCCTGATATACAGGGTGTTCCTGGTGAAGTTGGAAGGCAAAGCTCATTAAGTAAAGCTTTTTTTTTTTTTTGTGCTTATTGTGGCTTTCGATCACAGAAATGTGCTCTGATGGCAAATAAGGTTTTTAGAAGTTAGGAAAGGGAAGATTGACAGTGGTATTGTTGAGGCCTTAGTTTTTGTTCCCTACGCCCACTCCTGCCAGTGCTGTGAAGGATTGAGTATTGCAGATTAGAAGTGCATAGGTAAAAGGAATGGAGGCCTTTTTGCTTCTCATTAATATGTTTCTCTGTTCTGTTTAGGATCTCCAGTCAGTGCCCAGCCAGTGATTATGGCTGTTCCTCCCCGACCATCTACTCTGGTGGCAAAACCGGTCGCGTATATGCCAGCATCAATAGTGACTTCTCAACAGCCTTCGTGTCATGCAATTCACGTCGTTCAGCAAGCTCCCACTGTTACAATGGTCCGAGTTGTGACCTCCTCTGCAAACTCTGCCAACGGATACATCCTCACAAATCAGGGCACAGCAGGAGCTGCTCATGAAGCTGCAGGAGCAGTGTTGGACTTAGCTGGTGACCACCGAGGTAGTTTTTTGCCTCTGTTGCTACTCTGCTAATACTAAGTCTTGAGCAGGCTTGGGGACGGAGTGGGTGGTCAAACACTGTTTCACTCACTGAGTACGTAGTTCTTAATAAAAAGTGTTTCTCTAGGAAAACTTGAACCAAATAACAGCTCATCCAGTTGCTGCCTCCACCAGTGAGGGAGGCAACTTTGCTCTCTTGTCTCCTGTGAGGAACAAATCTAACAGACTTTGAAGGCTGAAAAGACATGCAGTGCTTTAAAGATTTATGTTACCCCAAATATCAGTATTATGCCTGTGTATTGGTCAGCTGGATGTGCTGTGGCAATGTGTGCTTTTCCTAGCTGACAAAGATAGGCTGGAAAAGGCTTGAAACTCTGCTTCAAGGACAGCCTTGTAAATAAATGATTGAGCCTTTCTTTTCTGCAGGCCTGGATTCCTAGAGGAAGGCATTTGCTTTTGGAAGTGCAGGCAGTGCCCCATTAAAGCAATCTTCAAAAACCAGTTACAGCAAAAGCTTTTTTTTTTTTTTTTTCCCCCCTAAGCTGGAAATTCCAGCCTTGTGGGGGATTTAGTGAGTTAAGTGTTCACTTGCTGTGATCCAGACAGCACCTCATCTGCCCACCATGTCAGAAGGGCTTAGTGTTTTGAGATAGGTGTGTGTTGTACCAGCAGCAAGACTATAGTTACTCTGATTGCTTTTATGAGGCAGTAGTTATTCTGTAAGGGGAATTAAAAAATTTACAAACACCTTCCCCAGCCACAACAGCAGGAAGTTCAGCGCTGGTTGTCTTGTGTGAGTTTCACTTGCGTTCTCTAGAAATTCCTGTCTGGCTCCCATACATGTTCCTGAAACGTTAACAGTTGCAGCTGCTTACCTGTCACCTGCTCCCTTCCTTCAGTCACTAGTTCTCACTGTCACTTGTTCTCTCCCTACTTGTCCTTCTCTTACTCCCTTTTCCAATCTCTACCTTCCCTTTGTTTTCCCTGATTGCTCCGTTATCTTTCATAACCTCCCTGCTTTCCTTGCCTTTTCTCTCCCTGCTTCCCATCAGCTTGCCTGCAGGTCTCAGCAAGATGCTTGTGTCCAGCCTAACTCCACTCTTGTTGCCTACTAATGTCAAAATGGGAGAAAGCTTCTCTTCCTACAGGGCTAATGAGTTTGTGCTTCTCTGCTTTGAGACCCACAAAGCCCCTGGAAGAGAGGAGTGGTTCTCCTTTCCTGCACACGCAGCAGGAAGCTGTCTTGTACCTGTTACGTACCTACTGAACTGATCCCTTACTTGTACTGGGAACGGACACAAGTGCTCTCAGACAGTTATCTCTATCCAGGAACTCAGTCCTCCTTTATTTTTATTTTTTTTTCTCTCTCGTGTTTTTTTTACCTATACTTCCAGAGCTGGCAAAAGCTTGCGATTGTGGGAAGACCTCCTTGTAAATCAAGCTATGTGCAGGCCTGACAGCAAGCTGTTGCAGACTTTTGGCTCCAGGCATTGTTTAAGAACTTAATGCCTTCACCTGCTGTGTGGTATTGAGAGTCAGGCCAATTTGCCCGTAATTACAAAGTGAGCTATGAGATTTGCAGTAACTGCTGTCTGTGTAACAGCTATAATGTGCCAGCAAGGGACATGATGCCTTTTTAGGACAAAGGGTCAAGTTTATGATCTTGGTTGTTTGGGGTTTTTTTTGGCTGTGGCTTATGCTGTAAGAAAAATACTCAATATTGATAGAGGATATGTGCAATAGAGAGTGTTTTAGAGTTGTCAAATGTTCATCCGTGACCTTCTGTGGTGCTGAGGTATTTTTGCTTTGGTGAGCCTGGGGTATGTATCACTGCTAAAATGCTAATGAGAATAAAGCCTGCTCCTAAGCCAGGGTAGTAAAGGATTGTTGTCTGTTCTACTCATAAGCAGGCATGGATGAAAAGCCAACAATCGCATTTGCCACAATACCTACGGCCAGCCGTGTCATTCAGACAGTCGCCAGTCAAATGGCACAGGGTGTTCCAGGGCAGACAGTCACGATCCTTCAACAGGCAGCTCCAGTGACCATCGGACAGCATCAGCTCCCCGTGCGAGCGGTCACTCAGAACGGGAAACATGCCGTCCCCACCAACAGCATCGCCGGCAGCGCTTACGGTAGGCTCTCTTCCCATTGCTTTTCGGGCTTTTGATTGCTCTCTTGAGCTTAGCAGTTAGGTTGTAAAGCTGTAAGGATTTTCTCTTGGTTAATATACATCCAGTTATTCCATGTGTCCAATTCCAAAGGTATTCCAATTTTTCAGCTTCTGTGGCGGTAAACGTCAGTGGTAGATACCCTTCTGGACACCTGCTTGCTGCCTGTCCCTAAAGGAAGAGTTTTGCTATCTAGCATTGCTTCTGAAAAGTCCAATGTCTTTCTTTTGTCCTTGGCTATGCGTTTATTAGTGCTTATACTCTCTACGTTTTGAGGGTTACTTACGTACTAAAGTGTTAGTGATTCTTGTGTAGAGCCTTTTTATTTGTTTTCTTCTGACAAACAGCATTTTGCTTTCAGCATGCCAAATAATAAAATTTCCATGGTGCTCTTTAGGTCTTGTGAAATATGACTCCAGAGAGTATTCAGAAAATAACATACTTTACCATCTTGAAGTCTTAGAGCCTGAGAGAAATAAGATCTATTTCATCAGGTGAATGAATGCAGGATTTTTTTTTTAATATATACAGAATGTGTTGTAGTCATTTTTCAAGCCTGATTTTTAAAATTCCAATGCTAGCTATGTCTTGGCAGCCTTCTCTTCTTGCTTGCTCAGCACCTTGGGTTTTGTTCAGTTAGGGATGGTGACTGGGGAGGGTAATATCCAGATTTCTCATAGCCCTTTTCGGTGAGACGCCAAGCACCTCTGCTGTCCCAGGCTGGTGCTTGTGGGGAGTTTGAAATGAAGGGCACTGATGGGATTTTGATTGCTTTCTTGGACGTAGGACTGTTTCTACAGGATTTTCTGCTATGTCTAGTTGTGGGATCACCTGGCTTGCACTTGAATCGAAGGAATCTTACTGGAGCAATGAAAAAATGGTAGTGATAAGATCTTTATGCAACTGAGATGTTAAGGTATTAAATAGATCACATAGGTGGACTTGTTGCTGCTCAGCAGTAGTGTTAGTCTACTGTAGAATCAGACCATTTTTTATTTGTTTTATGTTACTTACCAACATTTATCTAGCTCTCTCAACAAACGGGAAAGTATTCCAGTTGCATCTGAGTTGTTTTTTTCTGTAAGTGCTAGTGAATTTTCTAGTTCACAAAATGGAGCCTTGACTCTCTTGACTCTTGTCTGAAGTTAATTTCTCTTCAGCTGCGTGATTTGGGTTCTCTAAGTCACTGAACTGTAATTGGTGACTGCCCTCATCATTACCCTGTTTTTCTTGCTTTGTCCTCTTGATACACTACAGCCTCCTTCCCATGCCGTGGTCGAAATTGCTGGGCTTTGAGGGCCTTTGTTCTCTTTGCTTTGTTTATTTATCCTAGGGCTCCTTTTTTGACGCACTTAGCAGTGAACACACCACTAATGTTCTGTCGTTCCACGCTCTGCAAATCAGTCTGGAGGGCAGAGGATGGGCTGTCTCCTGAGTCCCCTTTGGCTGCCTCTCCGATTGATGCAGAGCCCAAAAACTGCATGTGTTGTGTTTTCCTAAGCAGTGTTGTATGCCAGAGCCAGTGTGTGAGCACATTCTCTGTCTGGAACCAGGAATTGTAGACGTTTTTACAGAGGCTTGCTGCTTCAATTGTCTCTTTTTTTCCTCACCACTTCTGTTAATGGCTGAGATCTTTTGTCGGTACTGGAATACAAGATTGGGAGCCAGAAATTCCTACATTCTGATCCCAATTCTGCTGGAAATGTATTTGTTTGTGCCCCTTTTACAAGTGGGATGCCAGTACACTCAATGTTTGGCATCTCATCTAGTTTTCCAACAGACTGGCTGTTTTTACTGTGCAAGCAGGGCTAAAGAGAGCCCTCAAGATTGAAGGCGCAGCACACAAATGTTGTAGCTTGGAAGAAGTTCTGATTTTGTGTGGCTGGAGAACTACCTCTCAAAGAGGAGGTGTGCTGTAATTTTAACATCTCTTTCTGGAGATGAACGCTTAGCTGGCAGTGCCTCGTTCGACAGGGGGTAGGAGGAGCAAAGTTCTCCTCTCCGGGGGGTTATTACTGCTTTGGTAAAGTCGCACAAAGCTGAGGTTGTGGAATGAGAGCGAGACACAAAGCTAGCAAGCCTTTCAAAATGGGCTTTTAAAACAACACCTGAATATGTGCCAGTTATCGCGTTTGACTGTGGTGTTTTGTTTTCTTGCTTTCTGGGATAGCAAACACTTGCTTCATCACATTAATTCTCTTTCTCTCTCTTGTCTTGCTTCCCAGCTCTTACAAATCCCTTGCAGCTTCTTGCGGCCCAGGCCAGCTCGTCCACTCCTGTTGTAGTCAGCCGGGTGTGTGAGACAGGGACCGAAGAGACAGCAGCAGCCTCTTCCAGTGAACCTGAAGTCAAAAGACCCCGGATAGAAGAGTCCAGCACAGCAGTCCCAGCCCAAACTGGAGTCATCACATCTACAGTGCCACAAGGACAGGCAACCAGTGAATGAAGAACCGGTGGGAGGAGCTGGAGTGGGGTGGGGTGGGCATGGGATGGCAGGAGCCCTAAAGCAGCTTTCAAAGAAATCAAACCACGACTGTAACAGCTCCAAACATAGTGGATTCGAAAGAGCTCTTTTTAAAGTCAGATTTTTAAATGGGAGGACAACAGCTGTTAGAATCACAAGGTGCCAAAAAGAATGGAAAACCCCTCCCAAGAACCCATATCTGGAACTGTGTTATGTCTTTACCTATGGGATATTTTCTTTTTTTTTTTTAAATTCAAAAAAAAATACAGACAACTGATTGTATGACTGCTGGGATATTTTTAACTGTCTTTTCCCCTTTTGGCTCCAAGGGGATGGGATTTGCAGTTCAGCATCTAACGGAATGTAACACAGTCTGCTCTCTGGAAAGAAAACTCCTCGTTTTCTATGCCTTAATACTGTGCTTCTCAGAGCTTTGAACCGTAGGACCATTTTAAAAAGGCCACCTAAGGAAATCAAATGCTGAAAGATGGGTGCAGTATCTCTCAACAACATTAAAGAAACATGGTACCAAGCTTAAAGAAAAAGGCAACTGATTCTGTTTTTTTAAAACAGAAAAATTCTGAATATGAACGAATGTTTATTTATGTGGAGATTCAGGAGGAAGAGTTACAGGGCTCAGCCACCTGGATTTCCAGATGCAATTTCTCTCCGTTCCCTCTGAGGGAGAATAAGATGACAGAGGAACTGTATTAATTTGGTTCCTGTAAAGATATTAAAAACAAAGGATTTTATACCTTCAATGATTTCTTACAATTATTCATCACTTGCTCTGGACAACAGCCAAAGTATCTTGATGCCTGAGGATCACATGGGGAAGGGTATCTCCAGAAGGTTCTGTCTGTACTTGATGGATCACATCCTGTGCTGGAGCAGCAGGTTTTGTTCAAAATAGCACTGTAGGTGAAGACATTGCCACTGTCTCTGCAAACATGAGGAAGTACTAGGTGGGTTTCTGCACTAAAGCAGCGCACCTTCACCTCCTGCTGGTAGTGTGGCCCTCAGCTAGGGAGATGATGGTCAGGAGGCCAGGGCTGCGTAGCACTCTGTCGGTGACCCTCTGCCATGGCTAACAGCAAAGCTCCTGTGTTACCTCTGAGAGGCAAGTTGAGAGCTGGGGTGAGAGGCGGCAGAGTTCACACAGTGTTCACTACGAATTCTGCAAGGCTGTAGAGACAAGACAAAAGAGAGGCCGTTTATTTTCCATGTGGCAAAAGTCAGTGGAGGTCTTCAGTTTTCCAAAAGGCATTTGGACGTTTCCTTTCATTATCTGGCTCCCTCTCCCATCTCTTCTTTGGGTTGGCCAGTCAGTGGAGGCTTTCATTCTTCAAAAAGACATTTGGAGGTTTCCTTTCATTATCTGGCTCCCTCTCCCATCTCTTCTTTGGGTTGGCCAGTAGGAGGAGGCATTTACTCAAACTGCGTTCCAGGGTCTTCGTGCTGTACAAGTATGTCTTAAGAGTAAAGCAGATTTGAGTCACTTAAGCCACGTGGAACAGTGGGTGCATGTGACTCCTTGTGACTGATAAAGAAATGAGCCTCTGCGTGGCCTCCAGCTGACCTCTTTAGTTTTACACCTGTTTGCAATCCTCTTGGCTAACATGTCTTCTGGCAGCACAGCAGAGATCTTTTAATTTAGAAAATGTTATGGCTTTGGTAATGGCAAAAGAGACTTAAGAGGGATGGGATATGCCTTTGGTAGGTTATCCCCTTACCTGGACTGATTTATTGTCAGGTTGCTGTCTTGTACCGTGTGACAGTGCTATGGCAGAGCAGAGAGACAAGCACACTGCGTAGGATTTTGCCAAGATGCAGGAAACGATGCTGTCAGTGTATGTCCCTGGGGATTAGAAGGCGAAGCCACAACTGTTCAATATCTGCTGGAATCTGGGGAGGAGATGTGCAAGGTAACAGCTGGCATCTCTTGTTCCCTTCTAGGTTTCCTTCCTCTTTGTAAAATCCTGTTCAATAGCCAAGTCCCACGCTTGAATAAAACCCAGCCATGATTTATTCTAGAACCAATTGTTTTGTGAGAAATATTTTTGAAAGAAGGAAAGCATTTCTTGGTCTTGTGACTTGTGGTTACTTTCTGCAGTTAGAGGCACACAAAATATTCGAGACAGTTCATTTATCTACAGCTAGGCTTTCATAAATTTAGGTTGATGCCTTTAGTGGCAAGTTATTAAATTGGATTTTGGTCCTTTGAAATGATTTTGTGAAGGAGGATTGTCACAGATCACAAAGTAATTGAATCAGGCTGGCCTCCAGCTGTCACCTTCCCTGCCAGGCAGACGAGGCGTGGCATAGCGGAAAAGCACAAGGATTAGCTCTGCTCTCTGTAGCCTTTTCGAAGCCAGAATTCAGTAAAATGAACTTCAAGGAAGAATGCACAAGGGAGAGTGCAGCGTAGTTTCTGTGATTAATCGTTACTTTCGGGTGACTGCCAGTTTAGATACAGACACGCCTCTGAAACAGCCCTGAGGGTGAGGAGCTCTCCTGAGGCAAAGGAGTCTTTAGGTTTCTGGTACGTTTGCGTGAGTCAGCACAAGGTGAGCAACCAGCAGAAGACTGTTCAGAATATGAAGCTGCCAAAGTTTTGTGGATTTCTCTTTACCGCTGCTTTTCTCTTGGAATCTCTGAATAATTAGGCCCTAAACTTCCGTAAACTAGCCCAGCAAGACAGAAATACATCAGCTGAATGACAGTGCCTTTGTACACCAGCTGCCGCTTCGTAGGTACCTCTTGAAAGTGCGTCCTCAGGTTAGGTGTGTAGATCTGCCTGCTGAGTATTCAGAGCAGAGTAACGCTTTCTTACTCTTGCTCATGATGCCTGCTGGATGAAATGTGACTTCAGGGTAAGCAAATATCTTTGATCTTGTTCACCCTTTCTGCTTAAGGTGTCTGGAACTTGTCAGTTCATCCTGTCGGGGTTTTTTGCTTGATCAGTCTACTGCACCTCACAGCTAGTGTAGGAAACAGCCATGCCACTTCAGAACAATTTTTGTAGGCTTATCTGTTTGTTGCCAGTATTGCTGCCTAATACTAGGTAAAATAACAGTTCTTACTAAATCCAACTGAGAGCATTGGAAAATGTGGTCCTTATCTGGAACACGAGATGAGGACATCTTGTTTCAGGCCTCCAGATTAGTTCTTTCACTGTGCTGCTCAGTCTGGAAGACAGCACCGCTTCATTTACATATCAGCTCTGGTTCCACAGGCTTCAAGCTTTGAACACCGCAGAAGAATGAAAATTCATATGATGGTAGAATTAAGCCTTCATTTAGAAAGAAAACGTTTGCCTTAATGGTTTTATGCAGTACTTGTATTATCTTATATTGAGTGTCTAACTTGTTTAGATTGTCTGAAAAGTTGCATCTCGTGTTCTCAGTTAATATAATTAACTGAGGGAGTTTTGAGGGTGAGAGTAGGAGGCTTCACTGCATCTTCTGCTGTCTGTGTAACAACGGTTGAATATTTAACCTGCTATAACTTAGCCTTGGGAAAACTTTAAAGCCAAGTTCTTGATGTGAGAGTTCACTTTTTCCTTATTAATAATTACCTTTTTTTCATCTTGGGCAATGACAGAAACTAATTTTACCTGGATTGCGGTCAGTTTATAGCAACTTCTGTTGCCTCAGTTTGCAAAAGCTGAATGCGTTTGTTCTAAGTTTAATTCCACTGGAATTCCTTTGTTACTGTTTTGTCTTCACCTTGGTCTTGTGATACAGGAAGCTTTTTAGAGAGAGGTCAGCTTACTCTGATTTAGTGATAACAGTGCTGAGCACAAAATTGAAGTTCATGATTAGCTAGTAAATTCAACTCCTTTTTCTTGCCATATTCCTCTCTCCCCTGTACCATTAACACTGTCCCCTTAGCATATCCAGTCATTTTTATCCACTGGCAGGAGCAACACCTGGCATTAAGCTCTGCCTGAGGACTCAAGGATGGAAATACCTAAGATACATGGAGCAAGCTCCAGAGCAGGTTGAGGAAGGTCAACAGCGTGTTGCCGTTGGGCAAAGCTTGTTCTAGGAGTGTGCTTTCAGAGACATGTTAGAGCTTTGTAAGAGGAAAGAAATGGTTAAGTAACAGCTGAAGTCTTTACAGTGCTTCTGCAATCAGTGTCATGGTCTGGCTTCAAGTTTTGGGGGGAGTAAACTTAGATTTGTATGTTTTAGATGTCTCTCTTGTGTGCTAACTTAGAGCTGTGTTTCAGAGTTAACTTCCACATTTTTTCACCTTTTTCAGTAGGGAAATGCCAGCAGTAACTTGAAGCAGGGAATTCTAGGGCCCTGCATGTAAGCAGGTGAGAGCATCTGACCTGGAAATATGGAACAATTTTCACACTGCAGGTGTTAAACTGATGTTAGAGTTTTTTATCTGTGTTAGCAAGGGGGTTTTCCAGTGAGGTGTTTAGTATCACTCTGATGTGTGCTAGCATGTAGATGAATGTGGAAACATTTCCCTACTACACCTAGGTTTGAGGATCTTGGATGTCAAGAATTTAGTGTAACAAGAGTTCTGTACCTTTCTATGGAGGATCAAAAGCTGTTTCTTCAAGCTTATTGCATCTAAGAATGCTGGTTTCTTGTTCCATCTTTGTTTCTGAGGTTTAAGCTATGACTTACAGTTTATCAGTTACAAATATAGATCACCTAAAACTGCAGTATTAGGGAAGATAAAATCTCTATTTGTTGTCTCTGCCATAGGCCAGCTGTAGCTGTGTAGAGTAACTTGGGTTGGAAGAGACCTTTGGAGGTCTCTCCTATAACCTCCTGCTTAGAGCAAGTCCACCTAGATCAGGTTGCTCTGACTTGGTTGTCTTGGTCTCTCGTACATCACATGCTCAAGCCCCCAGGGCATCAGATGGAATCGCTGGAGAAGTTCCCTGTCTGTCTCCTACCGAGGGGGCCCGTAATCAGGCACAGTACTAGAGATAGGATCTGACAAATGCTGAATCCTTCAATGGTTTGAGTTGCAAAGGACCTGAAAGATGACCTAGTTCCAACCCTCCTGGAAGGGGAAGGCAGAGACACCTTCCACTAGATCCAGCCTGGCTTTGGTGTGGAAGAGGAATCACTTACCTTGTCCTGCTAGCTACGCTTTTGCAAGTACCTGTTTGGTCTCTTTTTGCAAGACAAGTGTAAGCATAAGAAGCAGGAGTTGCAAACTGAACGGGAAATGCTCTGCATTGCCACCTTGTCCCTCTCTTGCATGGAAGAGTGGCAGCATGGGACTCAGAGCTTTTTGAACAGAATGCAGCACTGAAGGATCCAGATCTCAGAGTATCTGTGCTTTCCCTTATCAAGCGATAGCTTCAATCCAATGCGGAACTTGCCTTGAGTTTTTTTCCTTTTTTTTTTTTCCTTTTTTTTAGTCCTGCTGCTAATAAGTTGGACTAGGGCATTAAGAATGAACCCCTAAAGGAACATGACTAGCTTTGTAATTTTGCCCTTTCCGCACACTGAGCTTTTGAGCTTGTAGGTGCCGTTCTGCAGCAAATGATCTATCTTCCTTTGCCAGCCAGTCTCTTGGGCAGCTCCTGTTTCTGCTCCCCATCACAGTTTTTCCTCTCTCTTTGTAGTTACTTCTGTCAACTCCAGAGTCCTTTAATCCAACTCCTAATTTAATGCCATTGCTTGAAGGTTTGCATCTGGTGAGAATCTGTGTGTAAGGTTGCAGTTATACAACACATTGTTCAGTCCTGTAACTTTTTGTTTCCTTCTGGGTGAAAAATTATGCCAAAGCTGCTACTACTCTAGCATACACTACTGTTGTAAAGTGTAGCTTAAAATGGAGCCAGCTGTGCTGCAGAAAACAGTTACACTACAAGGTCACCTGGATTGCTGGAACTGATGGCATTGGGAAGTGCTGCTTTCTTGTGTTTTGATCCGCACCCGATCGAAACGTCGCTGTGACTTCGTGCTGGGGCACCTCTCTCTCTGCAGCTGCCTCTTCAGCTGCGGTTAGATGAGAGTCTCTTTGCTAGGTGGCTTTGCAGGACAACACAGGTGGCTGCATGCACATATAAGAATCGTGGAAGATACCTGGCCATGAGGGTGGGCTTTCTCTGTTCGGGACCTGTCATGGGGCAGCAGTACGGCAGTGAGCATTTTACTTTGGCCTGAGCAAGACATTTGGAAAAATACTCACTTACCTTGGAGCACTATATTTAAATTCCAAATTTTAAATCCACTTTTCACCTTTGTATTTATGTGTTGAGAAAATGCTTTTGATACACGTTTTCAATTTGCCAACGCTGAATTAAAACCCTTCAGAATGTATGGCTGGTCCTCTCCTTATGTGTCACTTTAACTTTCAGAGCCTGAGGGTAGTTGTGCCAAGTCTACCCCTGCGCTCTCAAGATAGGTAAAAGCATTGACAATTCATAGGTGGCAGCTAAGGAAGAAACCCTTTAAATATTTTTTTTCCAGAGAATATTAAATTAGATCTGTGTAAACATAAAATTTATATTTATTAATCTGTGTGTGTGTATGAATGTGTGTGTGTCAATATAGATATATAAATGGTCCATGACCATTTCTTTCTCTTAAATGGTACTTTACACGGACTTTTTATACAGTATGTTGGTAAATTCCCACACCAGGCACTGAGTCTAAAAGAACGATGTACCTATTTTTGTAATGAATGTGCACAGCCGGTAGAAGCAGCTTTACTTCAGTGATTGCTTTCATTCCTCTTGCGGAGCAGAAGAGACAACTTAGTACTTTCATCTTCCTTATTCTGGCTTTGTCATGCGTTCAGCAACTCCAGTCCATGCTGCTTTTCTGGCCAGAAAATCCCCCAAATGGCACTAATGAGAGCTGGGATCTTTTCTTGTCTCACATTATCTCTAGATGTGGTGTTGGGGAGTTCTTTACAGATTCTGCTCTGTAAATAATGGGACCTTATTTCTAACGGAGGAAATTAGTGGAGGGTCTGTGAGGATGCTGTAAGGTTGAGGAATTCTTCCCTGTCTGTCTGTCAGGTGGTTAAGCTAACACGAGGTTGGGTTTTTTCCTCTGTGGTGAGATTATTCTCCTTTTCTGATGCTTCTCTCTCTTCATGGGGCATGAGGTGTCCGTATATGCCCTCAAAAACTGAAAGAGTTTTTCTAATGCTCCCATTCACAGGGAATAAATTTTACTTAACTGGCCAATTTTCAGTTGCAATTTAACTCCACAAGCATCACTAAAGTCACAGAAGTCTGTGTTTCAACTCACTTGGGCCTTTTGAGAATCATTCTTAAAAGCAGTTTCCTAATCCTAACTGCTCTTCCAGAAATAGAAACTCCTTTTTCCGTAAGGAGCTGAGGGAATGCCTCACCCTCGTGCTTACTGTCTGGTGATCGGGCTTTGATACTTGCAGGAGGACAGGACTGGTGGTAGGAAGAGTAGCCAGAACAGGACCAGTGAAAGGAAACAGCTTTCCTCGTCAGCAGAAAACAGCCCTTGTGAAAACCAGGTGTCCCCTCGTATTTGGTTTCTGCTTTGTTCCTGCCACTGAGTTAAGCAAATGCACCTTTGCTGTGAGTTAGACCTTCCAGTCCTGCTTCTACCCTGCCTTGGTTCCACTTAAAGCAGTCTCAAACAGAGCCTTTCTTAAAGCTAAGGGTAATGCTGAGGAGAAATGTCTGTTAGCTGAAGAAAAATAAGGTTTAAATGGAGCAGAAAAAAGCGAGATTTCCTTCTGCCTTGCTGCTAAAAGCTGGCACAGAACATCCTAACGTTCTGCTGATTTATGTGCCGCTCTTCGGAGGTGGACAGGCTGCTAAGTAGGCAAATTGGCTCCATAGCAAATGAATTGCTGTAAACCTAAACTCCCTTTATCTCTCTCTTTCTCCAAATGAGCTTGAAGTAGAGGGAACCGGAGTATTGTTTGTAAGATTCTTTTGCTTTAATGGAAAAGAAAACAGAAGATGAAAAAAAAAAAAACACAAAAACCAAACCCTCGTTCAAGTATACTGATACAGAAAACGGAATGGCATTAAAATAATTTAAAACAAAAATCTTACAGGACTGTATATTGTCTTGGTTTCTGGACATACGGTTGTACTGCAATGAGACTGGCCTTGGCCAGCCAAGAGAGTTTAAGGGTCTGTAGCTATCCAAAGGACTGTTAAAAGCTGTTTAAGGGATAAATCAAAAGATGCACGTGAGCAATGGAAAGAGAAGCTGGGAATTCAGATCCAGTTCTGAATATTTGCTTTAAATTAAAAATAAATAAAAATCAGAATATCCCTCTATTCTGTAAATACATGTTCCCACCGAGTCCTTAGCAGAAGGCTGCAGAGAGGTGAGGACCTGAAATACCTCAGTGGCTCAACAGAAATACTTTGCTACAGAGACTTGGCGGAGCCTTAACCCTTTCACCTGGATTTGGCACTTAATTTAAAGGCGGGGATGGATGGAGTAGCTAAAGCCATTCTTGCATTTCAGTTCCTGGTGTTACCTGTCCAAGACACCTCCAGCCAGATGTTTTGGTTTTTGTGTTGGCTTTTTTTAGTTGTTGCTTTTTAGGGGGTTTGGGTTTGTTGTTGGTTTTTCATCGTTGGTTGTTTGGTTTTATTTTTTACAGCTGATATCAAAAGTATTTTTTGTGACTTATTTTCGTTACCAGTGCTTTTTAAAAAGCAGGTGTGTATCCCAAGGGGGAAATCTCCATCTGGGATTATGGATGTGAAACTCATCATCTTTCTCCAGCTGTGGTGCAGCGCCGCTCCCATGAGATGCTGGATTGCCCGAGCTCCTACAAGGGAGGGAGGGTGTCCTGGCTGTGCTGAGGAGGCTGCTGCTCACCAGGGGAGATGGCAAATACAAGCACCCGAGGAGCAGGACATGCATTTCCACATCAAATGGGATACAGTGGGTTTGGTTGTTGTTGTTTTTTTTTTAAATATGGAGCCATACATTTTTTTTAAAGTAATTTGAGATCTGAATGTGATTTCTAATGTATCAAGAACGTTAATATTTTAAAGCTATAACAAAGTTTTAAATTTCTACTATTTTTTTTTCATTTATTTTAACTGTTCTGTTCTGTTACCTTAATTTGATGTATGTGTTTGGGGAATGTTGTTTCTCCCCTTAGTATTTGTTTCTATAACCAGAAATAAAATTATATAAGAAAGAGAAAATGCCCTGAAATTGCTTGCTGCTTTTGAGTGACAAATTTGCGTCCTTCCAGTGTGGTATCGTAGGAGGGTTTAAGATTCCTGGAGCAGTTTGTATTGTACAGTCTGTCTCTTCTCACAACGTGAGTGGATGAAGGTTTAGGGCTTTTTTTTTTTTCCTTTTATTATTTTTATTAAATGCTGTAGGAAGGAAGTATGTCTGGAGACCTTGCACTGCTTTAGAGTTCACAGATACCCCACTTTTGATCCCTTGTCAGTTGTTTGGGAAGCTGTTAACTTGCAGCAGAGTGAACATACCTACTTTTGTGTTTTTGAGAGCTGCAATGCTTCCCTTGGGGATTATAAACTATTCCTCCAGCTCTGGCTTTCATTTTGTCTTAAAGTGAAATGTTGTTATTTTGAAAGATAAACTGTTTTGCTGTAGTTCCCTATAGTTTATAATAATTGTTTCATTTAAGCATATGAGGTAAGAAAATAGTTCTTTATCTGCCTACCTTATAGTCAGATTTTTCATCCTTTTTCCTCCTAATGGAGCGGCAATTGTTAAGTTCAGGGTTTATTTTGACTCAAAGTCATTCTGAGCTCCAGAATTGAATAGGAATATCTTTTAAGACCTCAGTTGACATAAAATATTAGAAAGACTAACTAATGCTTAAAAAAAAAAAAAAGAATAAATTGTACATGCTGTGGCAGCCAGAGCCTATTTGTTTTTCTTGTGGAGGGGTTTTTTATTCTTTTAAAATTGTGTTATCTTTCGCTCCTCTTGTGCATCAGGCATGTTTTCTTGGTGCAGGCAGAGGAGATGTGTAGGAAAAACCTGAATGCTCCTGCTCGCTCCCCTGTGCCAGCTGCCTGCCAGAGCTCTGACTGCGGATAGCTCGGCTGGGGGATGCTGCTGTGTCTTCAGAGGGCAAAAGGGAGCTGATGCTCTGCTGGCTAATCGCCAGGGTACACTGTTCAGGAACTTTAACGCTGGGGGGGAAGCAGAGGGCAGAGAAAGCGCCAGGATTCCTCCCGTGGTACCTTCTCCTCCCCACAGGGCAATGCAGAGCGTTAAAAGCAGCCAGGAGAAGTGACATTTCTCATGGGGAAACATTAAGACCTCTTCAGCGTTTTGGAAGATCTGGAAAGCTTGTTGGGTTTGGGGGTTTTTTGTGGGTTTTTTTTGTTGGTTTGGGAGTTTTCCTTGGCCAGGTTGCAGAGAAGGCTGGTGTGGCGTATTTTATCATCGCTCTCCTCAGAACCCAGGCTGCCCTGTCTCCGCCGGGCAGTGCCGTTCCATGGGATTAAGTCGCAAGAGCTGCTCTCAGCTGGGATGGCCTCAGAGCTGAGCTTCCCCTCAGGCTCCTGTGGGAGGAGAATAATAGCTGCAGCGTCTCAAAACAATCAGTGAACAGCCAAGAGAGAGGATTTTGCCATTACCCTTTCTTCCCTGCTCTCTTTGGGCAGCATCTGGCCCTGTTTCCGCAAGAATAGGAGCAGCCATGCTCGCTGGGGCTCTCAGCAACCTGATCTGGTCAAAGATATCCCTGTTTACCTCAGAGGGGATGCGCTAGGTGGCCTTTCAAGGTTGCATCCTACGATTCTATGAACGTCCCCTCCAGACGGAACCTTTGTGCACCACCCGCCGCGTTTCCCCCCGGAGCGGGC
>NW_009734744.1:139195-157189 GCF_000703405.1 Apaloderma vittatum | reverse complement strand
TAAATAAATAAATAAATAAATAAATAAATGGAGGAACCCTCTAAATAAAGAAATCAACAAAGAAATGGAGGAAACCTCTCTGCTTTTTCTCCCCCCAACTTTTTCAGAAGATCAAAAATAATTAAGTCGACTACTGCTGTTTGTTATTGCCATTAGATTTCCGCCCACTTCCTCCACACTATCTGCTGGGACTGGAAGTGGAGGAAGTCAAATGCTAGAGGAAGGCTATTTTCAAATAGAATACTCCCGAAGCACTGCAAATCTGGAGAAGGGGTTGTCTGAGGTTTTCAGCCCAATTTCTGAATTACGCCCTTTCTATAAATATGATTTTTTTTTATACCAATATAACTGTGTCAAGATACAAGTTTCTTTTTTTAATCACATAGTTACTCTGGTGACACCACAAGTGTAGCTCTGCCTTCACTAGTGGTAACATGTACCAGTATAACATCTACCTCTCTTGGGAAGGAAAAATTACACCAGCAAAGAAAAGCCCTACAGCTGGTGCAAAAACTGTAGGTTCATCAGGAAGACTATGCCACTTGCACTGTCCCACAACACCCAGCAGGTAAGTTTTGCGTTCAGAGTTGCACTAAGGGGCTCAGCCAGCAGTATGAGACTTACTAACAGTATGAGACTACTCAAAGCAGAGTATCCTTTGGTCTGGCTCATTTTAATGGCAGTTCTGGAAATGCTAAAAGTTTTCTACATAAAATCTGATTAAGGAAAGATGCTTAGTGTTCCAATAACAGTCTGTAACCCAAAGACTTTACCTGCTTGGTTTTTGGTGGTGTGGTTTGGTTTTGGGTTTAGTTTTAGTTTTGTTTTGTGGCGGGTTTTTTCCCCAGGAAATCACATTTTCCAGCTTTTCTTCTATTGTTTACATTGTCCCTTGGAAGGTTGTTAGCATTGCAGTGCCCAAGCCCTGAATTTCTTTTGGCCTCTGCCTGTTGCACACCAGCAAGGATGGACATAGTACTGCCAGGACACGTATGACAATATCCACGTGCCCATGGAGGAAAGCTAGAAGAGCCCACTTTCCAAAAGGAGCTGCTAATCATTTTTGGTTTACCTTTTTAAATAACTGCTGGTGAGTCAGACATGACATGGCTCCCATAATCTTTACAGATAATTAAGCAATTCATACCTTGTGTCTGTGGGTAGATGCTACTTGCAAAA
This sequence comes from Apaloderma vittatum, assembly GCF_000703405.1. Taxonomy (NCBI): domain Eukaryota; kingdom Metazoa; phylum Chordata; class Aves; order Trogoniformes; family Trogonidae; genus Apaloderma; species Apaloderma vittatum. The sequence goes on along the minus strand of NW_009734744.1, from coordinate 156,010 downwards.
CTCAGGCCTATCCTGGAAAAGACTGAAGTGCTTTCTTTGGGAAAATAAAACCAAACAAAAAACTCTTGCTTTCTCCCACCTTTGATTAAATAATCTTAAATATCAAGACTGTAGAGTTGGGAAATTTTCTTGTGTGGGCCACTGCTTTTGAAGCTGATGCGACAGCTTGTTGCACGACTCTTCTCTACACATTCTTTCATTTCACTGGGAGGCAAGAGACGAGCAGAGCAAGAAGCTTTTGATTTTTGTTACTATAAGTTGAACGAATTACAGATTTGTCAGTTCTGATGTTACACTGACAACCAGTGTTTCACACCTCAGCAGTGTGAAAATGGCTATGGTGTCTGTAGCTCAGGCTGAGGTGTCCCAAAGCCAAAATGCGTGGACTCTGCACGAAGCCAGAGTCATGCTGACATCCACCCCACTGTAGCATCAATGTCAGAGTGAGCAGGGAGAAGTTTTGCTCCCTGCATGTGTTACCATTTACCTGTATTAACAGGATATTCTGAATAATACAGGTGTTGCCTTCTGTTTCCTGAACTTTTTTGCATGGACAGTGTTGTCTCAAATACCTGCATCATCAAGGAGCCCTGCAAGGGCCACAGGACATCTGGACTCTGAGAGAGCAATAGGAAACTTGTGCTAGAGGTGAAACAGGCTGCACTGTTGAACCAGATTTTTAGAAGAGATCCAGGCTCTGCAACGCAAGGACATAAATTAAACTGGGGAAAAAGTAAGGTTAGACTCATGGAATCCTCAGATAGAGGTGAAAAACAGCCTCAGTTCCCCTCTTCCCCACTGTGAAATAGGATGATTTCTTTCATAACGGCACTGGCCAAACCACTTCTTAGATTCGTGGCTTATTTCCATTATTTTAGCAAAGGTATGTCTCAGCCTGCATGTAATATTTGAAATAGGGGTGATTTCAAGCACTTTCCAGGTTGGCTAGTCCATAAACACATAGAATAGTACCATGGAAGAACAAGTCCTCAGTCTAATGTAAAGGGAGGAAAAATTGAATACAGTTAAGAAAATGCAGATGCAACCCGATTACTGGGAGAATTTTTCCGATTGCTGGATGTTACAGGTGGTGCAAGAGCCTTTCCAGAAAATATTGGTTCACCCTTCATCCTGGCACATGCTGAACTCATCTGAACAAAGCAACAGCAGATACTAGAACTAGTCAGGGAATCAAACAAATTTTGATAGAAAATCTCGTAGACCTTTTCTAGGTATTTCTCCCCACACTCTTTTTTTTTTTTTTAATCAGAAAAGCAGTTATGTTAAAAACATTATGGGGAGTAATTCTGAACTGGCAGAGAGATGAGATAGGTGATTGAATAGATTCTTTCCGTCTCCACATTTTGTGATCTATGAATTCACCTTTGGGAAACTTCTCTCATTTCAGAATTCCACTACCCCAGGGTTGTCTGAAGCAGGTGGGATATTGAACCTGAGCAGCATTAACACTACCACTCCACTTTGGCTTTAAAAGCTACTAAGATGTTTCAGCACTAAGAAGCTTCGTGATGGAGTGACTTTTCTCTGATTTTCTTTCTTCCCGGAGGCCTCCCCATAATGTCCCCATTCCTTGCAGGCAGATAGCTCATAGGAGGGACATCATTGAAACATGCAGTCAAATACAATTTCTAATGAAAAGCCCATCTTTTTGGTCGATGGTCCCTTTGCCAAAGGCTGTCATGTTACGGGGAAGCCCTGAGAAGCCTTGCAGCTCCATGGTGCAGCAAACACCAGATTAGTGCTTAGTGGGTGTGGCTGTGACCTTGGCCAGTAATGCCACTTAATGGGGCTCATCCTAATGCAGGGTAACTGGATGGCAAGCATCCAAGCCATTCTTTTTAATTAAGGAATCCACAGAGAACTTCACATGAGATCTAATGACTCACTACAGAGTGTCTCTGTGGAGAACAAACAGTATATTAGGAGACACCTTTAAAGCATGAAAGGTGTGGAGGAGGAAACTGGTGTCCTCAGAAGCAGTTCCAGACATTTGATCAGGTACCCGGCAATGAGGGGAGAGAAGACTTTGTAGGAGTGACAATCTGCAGAAGTGTGACGATGTCCCCAGGCCTGCAGAAGGCTCAGGGAGGTCCCCAGTTGTAGAGTGACTGGTTTTCCTCTGGGTTCGCTCCCATGCAAGCCACTTCTGTCACAGCACACCAGCACCCTTTCATCTGAGTTTGTTTCTCCTGGACACTTGATTTTTCTCCAGGAAACTGCACTTACAGCCAAAAGTCTGGGATCCATAACAATGTCTAATTTAGTTTACAGTTCAAAGGATGCAAAGAGGAAGTAATATCCATATCAGTTTAGGAAAAAAAAAATAACCTAGCAAGAGACGCAGAAGAGGACATTCACCCATTTCACCTATAACAGTTTGACATCTCATGGTGCTAAGGGAACATCAGCCTGAGACTCCAGTGTTCTACAGCTTTTCTTCTTATTCTTTTTAAACCTTCCAAAAGAGAGACAATGCAAATTTATGTAAATAACAGTGTACAACATATAATCCTTCTCGGTGTAAAACTGAATTCTGGGGCCAAGAAACTGTTACAATTTGAAAAAAAAAATCAGAAAAGTCTCTTTGCATTTGTATTTGGTTTTAGGCTGGAGCTTCGTGGTTCAGGGAATGAATACACTGACCTTTTGCTCACATGATGTACAGCTCTTGCTCTGCCACAGGCAAGTGAGTACAAGTTAGCTCAGTAGTCCTCCCCAAACCCTGACATGGGGAGCCTATGCCGGTCCTGCCACAGATTTCCTGTGTGGTCTTGGATAGGAAGGTGTCTGTGTGCCTCAGTTTTTCCATCTGTAAAATAAGAGTGATGTTACACTGCTTCACCAGTGCAGCTAACATTCTGCTTAAAAAGCAGTCTGTGATCTTTGGATGAATGGTGGTAATGAGCTGTTTGCCTTATTTATAAGTATCATTTAGTGTGATATAAATTTTTTTTTTGTATTGTACATACTGTGTTTATTTTATGCAAGTCAATGCAGTCCCAATGAAAGAGAGAGACAGAGTATTTTGCTTTCCCACGTAACTCAACCAACATTCCCAAGCTCTGATCTCTAACACCTCTGCTATTGCAGTCCTGGGCCTCTCTTGAGCAGAAACTGCTGATTGTGCCAAATTCTCTGGTGTTTTGTAATGTGGGCTAACATGCGCCGGGGTTTGGATGAGACCAGTAGGCTCATTTTCACTTAACGCCTGTGGCAGTGCTGGAGCTGGAGAGCATAGAAGTGAAAGGTCAGTGTATCCCTTCCCTGAGCCACACAGCTCCTGTTTGAAAACAAATAAAAATATCATGTGACTGCTATGATTCTGTTTAAATTTTTTCAATACCTTTATTGCCTTTCTTCCGCCAGAAAGTCAACTACACCAAAAGGAAAGTTAGATGCTATTACTTTTGTATATTTGCATTGTTCCATACTTGGAAGGTTTGCTTGGAATGAGAAGAAAAACCGTCGTCCTACTACTGCTCTCATTTTTCTAATTTTGTGTGTGTCAGTCTCTGCGTATAGTACTAGCCAATATTTAGATGGCTTTCTGGAACCAAGCTGGTGAATATGACTGTGCACTTTGAGAAATTAAGGTCCAAATAAACACTGACAAGCAATTAAGTAACCGCAGCCTAATGAGTGTCTCTAGAGAATGATTAAAGTGAGCGCTTAACTCGGATGGGCTGGGAACATACGCACAATCAGTTTCTATGGCTTGGTAGATGACAAATAAATTGTTAAATCACTATAAATGTAATAAATTGTTAAATCACTATAAATTGACAGTTTGCCATGTCTGTGCCCTGAAGGACATGATGGTATTCCTTTTCCACTTCCGAAGGGTGGTCTCAGCTGCTTTTTTAGCTTCCTTCTGGAGTAAAAAAGAAAGACAGGCACTCACAAGGTGGGAGATGATCGCATTTACTTTGTGCACCTGTTTCGGAGCGGTAGAAATCAAACTCTGTGATGGCTAAAGTTGGTGAGGTGAATCCCCCACAAAATACCTAAAATGGTATTATTACCAGAACTACTCCTTTTCTCAAAGAGAGGTAGCCATTGAGTACTCAGTCCCCAGATCTAGTGTACAAAGGGTTAAGTCAAAACCCAGAGGAGGAGATACAGTAGCCCTAAACCTCACCTATCATCTCCAGCAAGGATGACAACGAACAACTCTCTGCTGCTACTGACTACAAGAAAGTCAAGGATGGTCCTCTGTGCCTCCTCACCTTAGAGTTCAATAATAACCTCAAGTCACTTCATGAAGAACTACAAAAAAGCCATACAACCTGGAATCTCATCCATTGTTCTTCTTCTGTTAAAAGAGCCACAAATCAGGGAATCCTGTCAGGCTCATAATATCTGACAAGAGCATTGATATTGAAGAACTGCTGTGTTCATCAGAACCAGCTCCAGCACCATTTGTAAACTAAATACCTTCTGCAGGCTACAGCAGACTTCTGCAGGCTTCCTGCAGGTTATGACAGATTTCTGCCGTAGAATACATAACACAAACCACCTCTACATCAATACTCCTCTGGCTACTGGATACATCACAATCCACATCATGACAGAGTCAAAACTTGAATATTCTTGAGTGAGATTAGTATACAGCATGTCAGACCGAAGGCAGTGACAACCTTTTTTACTTTCAGTAGCCCACACATTCGCCAGAATGTAAGCAGAGACATGAGAGTTAAAATGACGTGCAACATGCTAGCCTTTTTATGGAACATATGTAGAAGGATTTCTAAGTAAGTTTGTAAATTCTGTCACCAAGTCCAACCTGTGCCTAAGATGACATATTAATAATTTAAGCTGGCAACCTGGATTTCCACATCAATTCCTACAAAAAATTTGCTAACAGTTATACTGCTACTATTGTATTTGTAGAATAGCCTATTCAGGTATAATTTTCCTGGACACTATGTATAACATAAAAAAAAATGCAATCCCCAAAATAGAATGTATGTATATATAAACACACACACGCATTATACATAATCAGTGTATATAAACCCCACAGACCAGCTTAGCAAATCAATACGCCCATCAAACATCTGAGAATGTTGGTAATGCAGCCAAGCCCTCATATACCACTACCACTATCACATTTGCTTTGAGAGGAACATTGTTTAGACAATCTATAGATCTAAGGAAGATGTTTCCCAGCAAATACACTACTTGAAACAACTGTGTCATGTTTTTGAAGGATCTATTCTAGCACGACATAAGAAATTACTTCAGTACCAAAAAAAAACCTGCAAGGACATTTTATCTCATTAGTACACATCATCATACTCCGCAACCTACACAGAACATCACTGAACAACTGCACTTTAAGCTTGTATCTAGCTATGAGCTTAGTGCTGCTTTCCTAACGCTTGTTCAAGACCTCATACCAAGCCCAGTGAAAGCCATGCAATATGAAATTAGTGAGTATTAAAGGAGATGCTGTCTGGAATGTACTGCAAGTCATTGACTCATCATGAGCAACATGGTATGAAAAAGGGTATCTCAGTCTGCGGCAGAGTACACAAATCAAATCCCAGGAACAGTGATTAGCAAAGAAAGGTGAAATCTCCAAAAGTCTGAGTCAAGTAGTCACTAAAAGCATTGAATATTGCTGAGACATTTATGAAAAACATGAGAATAGACTCTGATCAGATTACTCACAGTTTTCATCGCTATTTACACTAGAAAGACTACAGGAAAAGTTAAATAATTTTGTGTTAGTCACTGAGATTTCTGCTACAAGTACTCATTACAATGAGAAATGTGAACATACAGAAGGAAAAAATGCTGCTGTTCAGTTTCTCTGAAACTTGAATTTATTCAACTGTGATAAGGAGCACAAGTTAACCCTTGTAGCAGAAGCAAACTTACTACAGTATAGACTGCCTGCCTAACACTGCTCTTATTTTTGGTGGCAAGTGTCAAACACTGAAACAGAAATACAGAGCTGCTGAAGTTGCTGTTATCCTGGGTGTGATACCTCACCCTGCAGTAGTTGTGATCTGACTGAAATGAGGTTTCGACCTGACAAGATTTATGACTCAAATTTGAGGAGCTACAGCCCCAGGTTCCTTGAGCACCCTACAGAGAGAGGGTGGAAGAACAGGAAAGGTCCATGATTGTGACTTACCAGCTGACTGAGTCCCCTGCTCTCGTTCTTCAACAAACCTCAACAAAGGTTTACAGTGAACAAGCAGGCAGTCCCTTCCTTACTTAGCACAGTGTATTTGTGTGTGGTAAAGAATTAAGTGGACTCATGTTTTGCTGTAATTGAGGAAAAACTTGGATATATACCCTAATATATGCATTAGAGGTGTATCACACAATCACAGAATCATAGAATATATTGGGTTGGAAAGCACCTTTAAAGGTCATCTAATCCAACCCCCCTGCAGTGAGCAGGGACATCTTTAACTAGATCAGGCTGCTCAGAGCCCCATCAAACCTGATCTTGAATTTCTCCAGGGATGGGACCTCCATCACCTCTCTGGGCAACCTGTGCCAGTGTTTGACCTCCCTCATCGTAAAAAATATCTTCCTTATATCCAGCCTAAATCTTCACTCTTTTAGTTTAAAACCATTACTCCTTGTGCCATCACAACTGATCTTGCTAAAAAGATTGCCCCCATCTTTGTTTTAGGTTCCTTCTAAGTACTGAAAAGATGCAATAAGGTCTTCCTGGAGCCTTCTTCTCTCCAGGCTGAACAACCCCAACTCTCTCAGCCTGTCTTCAAAGGAGAGATGTTCCACCCCTCTGATTATATTTGTGGCCCTCCTTTGGACTCCCTCTGCCAGGTCCATCTCCTTCTCACGTAATGGCATAATGGAAAGAGAGGCCACATGTTTCTCCTTCTTTCTGGATGTAAATTGCTTTAAAAATGTAAGAGAAGACATTAAAAAGTGTCAGTAGAAAAAAGAAAAGTTCTTTACTGAAGAAAGCAAAGCAAATGAGCAGGCATGTATTTATCAGTGTGAGGGGGGCAAAAGGAAGAGAGAAAAAAAAGGTAGCAGAAGGGAGCACATGGAAAGGGGAAGTGACACTTGTCTGCTCAGAGCAAGTCTTTCCAGAGATGAAATGGATCACTTTATCTTTTACAAAAAAAATTTGTCTTGAATGAAACAAAGTGATAAGAAACATAGAACTTCTCCAGAAGCACGCTTAATTGAAACTGAGGTGAAATCTCTGTGGGCTGCAACCGGAGTGTCCATCAAAGACATTGAGAAGGAGGAGGAAGAGTCAACAATCCAGCATGCTGAAAGGGAGATGAGCCTGCAGAGGTTGCACTGCCACAGTCATGGCCGTAGAGGAAAGCCTGGAAGAAGCAGTCATGAACGGATTTCAAACCCAGTGACCTTTATGATCAGAACCTGTATCACAAGTTGAAGTGCATCCATTACCAAAAACCTCCTGGCTTGCTTGCTAAAACTTTACTCAAAAGCATTTTAAAATAGAGAAGGGATATCTCTGCTACATGTTCTTTTCCAGACTTGTCTGGGGAGGAGGCTTCTCTGCAACAAAGCTCTCTTCAGAGATGCTCGGGGTAGCTCAAAGTATCACTACAGAATTAGATTTGCCATCTATGGGTCACTCCAGTTTTTGTCTACTTTGATAGGTCTATGTAAATATATCAGTATAATGTCCTCACTGAAACTACTCTTTTCCTATTTTGTCCCTACAAGAACTGCTACTGGTGTACCAAGTCAGTGAGGGAACATGCCAGTTCTCAGCTACTGTTGGAAACCAGTTATTAGACAATGAACAATAACTTGAGTTAAATTTACTTGGAGCAAATTATTTACAAAAATCCCTATCATCAATAAAAAAGCAAGGCTGGATAATCTGAATACACATGAATGCCTCAATTATTTTGAAGATTTTAGTATACAGTAAGATTTGTTGTCTCCACAGTTTCATATCCTCATGCTGGTTGATACATATGTGTGTGATATTTTAATTTTCTATCAATATAATCTCTCATATTTGATGTTATTTTCATTCTGCTCTTCAAAGTTGGTTTTGCAGAAAACTTAATAAACACCAAATTTTTGTACTGATGAAATTACTAAAAATATGTTCATGAGCTGTATCTCATTAAGGGCAACTATAAAAACAAAATGGAAAATCTTTAGTGTAAGCAGTTTTCAACTTTTAAATTAACAACGAAAGGGTTGAAGATCTTGAAAAAGTGAAATATCTCTGTGATTTTCAGATCTCATTACTTAAAAAAGGTTTATCAGATCAGCCTTAAACTTTCCAAAAATAATTTTCTTTGCCAAGAGACCACACGTGAAGTTTCAGGTGGGAAAAAATTTGGCTTAAAAAAGAAGAAAAAAATACAGGGACTTAAAATAAAAATCAACATGGAGCTGCTACTGTAGTTCCATTATAAAGACTCATAAAAAACATTTCCAGTTGCTCTCCAGTAGGTCTGATTTCCATAAGTAAAACCCCACTTTATTTCTTCCACAGTTCCTTATAGGTCTTTAAGGAGCTATGAGAATTCTCTTGCCAATAGGGAATTTCTTGCAGAAATAAATTATCTTAGGAAATATTTTTTTATAGATCTGGAAACATATTAATGATTAAAGGCCTGATCCTTCAGAGCTGGGTGTTGGCAGTTTCCATTGGCTTCTGTGAGAATGACAGATGCTGGGCACATTTTCATATTAGATATAATATCTGCATACCTCAACGCTGTGGTTGCATGAAGCTTGTGAAAAACCTTAGTGCCTGCCCTCAAAACCTCATGGAGCAGGTCACTATATTCAAACCAAAGAGTTACAAAGTCATGATTCCAATCCTTAAGATCATAGGATAGACTTAAAATTCATGAGCTTTTTCAGTTTTTACGTGATTTGTGAATTTAACCCTTTTTTTTTTTTTAGTAAGGTATATACCTTGCCTTTTAGGTTTTCTTCATAGGAATCCAGGCTCGAAATTCACTTTTGTTCAGAACAGAACCTTCTTTTTCTTGCTGCTGCCCACCTCCTGCAGCCAGGGATAAAGAAAGGTGCCAACTATCACAGGGTTTAGTATCAGACTACAGGAGTTGGCTGTGGTGAGGCTTCCAGGTCTGGCATCTGGCCCTGGCACTCCTGCCTCTCCTGCCCAGGCCCATGGTGTTGCCCATGATTCCTCAGCACTTAGCTGGGGACAAAGCATCAGAGCCGAAAAAAATCTGTGTGAGGCAGAGCTGCAGCTGCTGGAGGAGCTTATTTTATCTGTCAGCAACTGTACATGAACCCTCTCTACTGCAGGATAAAATCTGACAGAGAGGCGTAAGTCCTGACAGAGAAAGTTTTATGTACATTAAAGTCCCCATCAACCTGTCAATGCGTAAATGGCCATACGCAATGTAAGTGATGATTAAAAGTGATCCAGAAGAAAGCATTTAAAAACCAAATGAGCCTACCCACTACACCAGATCTACACCAAAGCTTCTTGATAAGTTAAACTGTTTTTAAGTCACAGAGATCTGCAACAAAAGGTCTGTCTGCCAAAAGGCATTTTAGACATTCAGCAGATTTCTTACTAAAATGTAAGATAAGAAACCATCAAAATGTACATAAAAAAGACCCCGGTCAACTGTGTAACATTTCTTGAGGAATCAAGGAAAGCGTGTCCTGTCTGTGGGACTGTTTCCAAGACCTTCTCTCTCTCCCTCAGATTTTGTGCTTTTGTGTTTATGGCAGAAGCAGTTTACAGCTGGAACAGCTACACGCAGCCTGCAGCCCAATAGCAGCTCCTTCTCTTGGAAGGATATTTATTATTCTGCCTTTAATTGCTTAGTTAATCTGTGTAACCGACAGTAATCCATGTAATCCTGTGGCACTTTCACTTGTCCTTTATCAATCAGGCAGGTATTTGTGGTGCCACTTGTGCTCTTCCCTCCAAGCAGGCTGTCAGCTCTTTACACATGAGGATGCCCCATCACACTATGTGTTTCACAGTGCCAGCCTGAAGGAGCTCTCAGCTTGAACCTTGCAAGGGCTACTTTGGAATAATAAAAAAAATAATGTTCCTGAAGCCACCCTAGCCATTTGCTGAGGTCCATTTGCCTAGTTGTATCATTGAATCTGGCAGACAGCAAGGGATTGAGGAGAAAAGTGATATTTTGCTTAAAAAGGAAAAAGAATAGAAAATCAGCCATTGTGAGGAACCGGTCTCCACCTTCCTTGTAGTGCTCTCCGGCCTCTGGATAGTCTCTGCCTGGGAAATAAACTATTTTTTCAAAGACGAAAATCAGTTTTACGTATTCCATAAGGCAATGACAATTAAGTCAGTTTCTTATATTCTCTGGAACCTTTCCATCAATGAACAGGTTTGTGCCACTCAAATCACATTGTAACTGTGTCACAAAAATGTCGTTCTCAATTTACTCGCATTTCTTTACCACCAAGATCAACAGATGTACCTACTTCAGTGATACATCCATATGAATGTATGCTCTAGACCTACACACAGAATAAATAGCTGTGGATATTTGTCAGGCTGCTGCTAGGAGTGGCCTCATATTTTTTGGATAAGCTTCAGATAAAAGTCTAAACATCTGGATGCTTATAAAAATCATCCAGAGCTCCTGGATGTCGAGGATTTTCTCTCATTCATTTGAACATGTATGTGAAATTGTCAGTGGGCACAGAAATGCTGTAATGTGAGGGGTAATCAGCCAATGGACAGAAATAGAAATCAGATGTCTTTCAAATATAACTCGCCTCTCCACCAGCAATCCTCCAGCGAATCTCCCACACCTGTGGATGAGGGGTTACGCTGCTGTTACTGACATTCAGAACTCTTTTAATGCTGGACGTATTTTTAAAAGACAGCTCTCGCAGCTTATAAAGCAAGATTTTGGCTTTGGCTAATGAAAAGCATTAATGTACTGTGGGAGGTGGAGAGAGTGAAAGATTATAATTAAATCTCTGCACTCCTCTCTCATCTCTAAGGGCTTGGATAAGAAACAGTTCTGCTGGGCAGCTGAATTTGAACTAAATAAAATAGCTGGGGGAGGGAGCCTTCTTGGTGGTTTCATATAGGCTTGCACGTGTGGTAGGGCCAGAGAACGTTTCTGATGAAAATAAAATTGTTCTGGGCTCAATCCAGCTGAAAATACTGACAGCCTGCTGGGCCCTGCAACTTTCATAAGGTTGCAGATCCTGGCTCATAGCAGGAAGCTTGGCCTGGCTGCCATGGAAGGCCCAGCAAGCAAAACAATAGTTTTATGCCTGAGAGTTTCATATCCAACTGGGAGAGACAGAAGGGCTTGTGCCAACATGCTCCCTCTCTCCCAGTGCTGTCAAGGTCAGGCTTCTTCTTGTACCTTCAGTCCCCCTGACCCACACCCTATGAGTGCAGCCAAGAAGTTGCTTGGGAACCCAAAATTGGGAATGATTGCTCCTCCACTCATAAGAAAGATCTGGTGAGTCTTGGTATCTCACAGGCTGATAGTGATAACTAGTAATGACCTCCTAAGGGATGAACATGATTCTCCCCTCATGTGTTGTTTTTTTACTATCAGCCTCCCTTGAGTTTGATTCGGCCTCGAAGAACAAATGTTTTGTTGAAATAATTTATGACTTATGTTAGTTTATATAGTGCCCTTTATGTACATTGCAGGTGAATAGTCACAACAAGTAAGTTCGAAACAATGTAGGTGCCACATGCCAAAATATACAAGTACTGAGAACAGAAGACTAAAAGATCTCAAACACTGGTTTTAAACTTTTGAGTGAATTTGATATAAAACCATTTTTGGAGATTGAGGGGGGGTGTTGGATTTCATGGCTTTGTATTGTCAAGAGATGTTTCACGTGAGACAGGAGACTGAGCCTATGGTGGACAATGAAAAGTAAGCTCATCAGCTTGGTCAGCTGTTGGAGACATGTGCAACAAAAATACTTTCAACTCAGCAATATAAAATTATTTGCAGCTATCTGGATCAGAGACTTCAGCTCTGCATCCTTTTACCTTTGCTTCTCATTGCCCTAAAATCGCTGGTGGGACAGAACTTCTCACATCATGGCAAGATGGACTGCTCTGGGAGCAGAAATAGGGGCAAAATGAACAGTCAGTTTAATTTCTGACACAGGATCACATCCAGCTGCAAAATTGTGCTCTAACTTTCTTTTAAATGGGAAAAAGTTCCTACCAACACACAACCCTGATCCTGACAAATCTCTGCCTTCCTCAGGGTTCTACTAACATAAACTGCTTCAGAGTAACAGGAAAGCCCACAGCCACACTGACAACACCTCTAGAAAGTTAGTTTTATTAAAAAAAAAACCACAAAAAAACTTACAAGGACTGATCACAAGCATAGCAAACATGGAATATAAGGAAAATTATGTTTAAGTAAAATGAGGCTGTTGGTTAGTGCCCCTTATCATCTCTTTAATCACTGAACAAAGCCTTGTACCCATGGCCATTTCACATGATTTAAACAGACAGTAATTAGTCTCCATCCAAAAGGGTAGTTAAACACACATTTTAACTCTAAGTATCTGAAGATCTCTGCTGAAATCACGGTGAAGACTGACACTCTGAGATGCTACCCAGACACTGGCACACTGGACCGAAGCCTGCATTTTCTGTGTCCTTACCTGGAACAGCCCTTTTTCCTCTGACCGTGGAGTTAACTTGAAAATTTGCCCCTAAACACATGGCCTGCCACTATTCTTTTCTGCTCCAGCAAAGCTTACTCAAATATTTCAGCTGTGGTTGCAGAGCAGGCCTGATTCTATACTTGGGAAGTCACTGAAAATTTTGCTCTTGGTTTCAGGGTGTTCAGGATTAAGCCTCTGCAAAGCACTAGAAATCTAATAAGTACGTGTGTGGCCTCCATTTTCAGAAGTTCTCGGCATCTTGGACTAGAACATCAGTCTTCTTTTGGATGCATAGATTTGAAGAGTATTAAATACTGTTAACGTATGCACATACATGAGCTCGGTCCATACATGTGTATATATATTATTATTACAATTTCAGCAGAATTGTGCTAATCTGTTTTCTGATCAAAGCACAAGCCAGTATTATTTTAACAATGGAAGACTTTACTTTTCTTTGCAGCTAACTGTGTTGAACTAAGCCAAGACAACACTTTTATTAGAAATATATGTAGGCATGTAATCATGGCAAAGAGGCCTGTTAAGCAGAGAGAGGGATTTTACTCTCACTTATACCAATGTCAGTTCTGCTCAGGACGAAAGGCGTCCCTCTGATCTTTCACCAGGCAGATGTACTTCTGAGCAGATGTAGAAGATCTGCCAGCACCTGTGCTCCTCAGTAGGTTTATATCTCTGCAAGCGGGCCATTTGAGTTGAAGATGTATATGTGTATGTTCATAAAAGGAGCTATTTCTTCTGTCTCTAAGTACAACATATGGATGTGAACATGACTGCATTACATATAAAAATGTAATAAAATGTTTTGCCTGTGAACACGCAATAAAACACACTTCATTTTATCTGTGAGCAACTTGATTCTTACATTTATAACATGTTGCAAATTTAGTGTAAATGCTCTCTCACTTCAAAGTGATAGTCTGCACAGTGGGATGATTCACAGGATAAGACAAGAGGCCTTCGCTCTTGCAAAGACAATATGAAAACAGGATTGAGCTCTCCAGAGAAATGCACTGGACCCAGGGCTCACTGCTTTGCACAGCACTCCACAGGATCTTGATACGATTGCTTGGGAAAAACCCATTGGTCCATGGCTTCCTGGAAGAACAAGCTTCCCTTAAAGCCACCTGGCAACTGAGTCCATAAGATATAGAAGTTTTGTAGAATGTGTTCCATATGTAAAAACGGCACCTCCATGCCAGATCTTTGACCTACTGTCTAGGGAAAAAGATAGCTAACTTTAAAGAAAACTCCCTCCACGTCTCATTCAGCTACTGATTTTTGACCCAGTGCCTGCCTCCATGCATCAGACTGGGAAGGAACGTGTTGTCTCCAGGTGGTCCTGAGAAGGCTCTGAGAGTCCTTCTGCCTTGGGTCAGGGCAGCTGGTGCTGTATCAGACCAAGTAAAATCTGCTACATGATGGAGTCAGGACTGTTTATCGAGCAGGAGGAACAACATGAAAGGGGAGGAAAGCAACAAGACAGTGCAGACATCATGTGCCTGGTGTAAGTCCTGGGTAAAAGGACAGATCTTCACACAGAGAAGGAAGTTAATAACATCACAATGTCTCAGGCGGCCTCTCAGAATGGGCATGGCAGTTCTTACTGTACATATCTAAAGAAATGCATTTCACAGCATTAACAAGACTTCCATGGAGGAGCAAAAGGGGTTGCTTTTTCCATCTTAAAAATAATTTCCTTATTGTTATGATGGTACACAATGACACTGTTCTCTCAGTATTTAGGTATTGAATTCCCCCTTTTTAGAGGGGACTTAAACTTGAGTGACTTGTGGTCCCACCATCTATATACTGAGCCCTCTTTGTTAGTTGTGCTTTTGGGAGAGATCATGCTCCCATGATTTATATAAAGAGTCTGCCTTCTTAGAGGGGATTTCATATGACCCCATGATCCCATTATTTAAGTACTAAGATCCTCCTTGTTAGAGGTTACTTTAACCACCATTTACACACTCAGCTCCACAGAATAGGGCTTTCCTCACCACTGTCAATAAAGTTAGCTTTTGTTCCAGTATTCTTCCTCTCTGCAATTAAATCACACTTGAGAGGCAACACTCCTATTTTTTAGAGCATGCATCCTTCCATGCCTGTGGCATATTAAGCCATCCCCAAACCCAAGAGTGGATGTGACCATGGGTTGCGCACCCCTGTCTGTGTCTGTGAATCCCACCAGTCAGAATGAGAGTGCAAAGGGACAAGACTGGGCACAAAATGGTGAAGGCTTCCTAAATGCCTTCAATGAGTTCCTTAAAAAATACATGCTCAGGCAAAATACATGCTCAGGCACTGAAAAACGAGGTGAGGAAAAGAATAGACTTTGGAATTGGTATGTCTTTCTCATATCTTGCTTTTTCATCTGGAGCATTTCATGTGTGTGAACTCTGTGCTTTGTATGCAGTTATGCTAGTAGTATAAGATGAAAAGCTTTGGCTTAGGGTGTTCAGGCAAATGGTACTTTTACATGGAATAAGTACTAGGACAGTTTTAATTAGTTGTGGAAACTGGTTCTTGCAAACTTCACCCAAATCAGAAAGAAAAACATCAGAAAAAAAGAATAGTGAGAAATAAAGCTTTTTAGAAACAACAAACGATGGTGATAATATGTAAGAAGTGGCAGGAAAAAGATGATGTAGGCACAAAGTATGACAACGTAGAAAAACAATAAGTAAATGTGTAAGGAAATAAATGGGTCTATGAAATACCTGCCTTTCCACTGTAGAATTGTATAGATGGATCATGAAAGAAAAAAAAATGCCTATGAATACAGTAGGAATTTCAGTGTTTGGAGATAGCAAAATTTCAAAAAAAGATAGAGTCAGTGGTGTTTGAAATGAATCGTTCCATGAGACATTTCACAAGCAGCGGAAGGAGTCATATGCTGCTCCCATAAGTATTACAGAACAGTTTACCTACAGAGTCTATTAAAAATCAACTGTTCCAGAGGAAGGTACACCTGAGGTGAACTTCAGCACATTGGCTTTATATGTAGGAGGTGCTTAAGAGATTTTACTATCAGGTAACTGAGGAGATGCTGACTTGTGCCAGGATTCTTGAAAATAAATGGGCAATTCTAAACAGAAGTAATGAGAGATTCACTTATCTGGCAGATTTTAGGAAAAAAAAAGATGGCAAAATGGCATTCATCAGTAAAGGAAGCAGATGTGTGAATAAAAGTCTTTCTTAGTCTATTTGCAATTCCATTCCATAAATTGTTCTAGATTGATGAGACTTGTTTTAAAAAAATACAATAGATTGAAGAAATTGCTTTATTTGACCCAAATGGAAATACTTCATTTTGTAGTCAATTATAACGTGTTCTTACAATAAAGCCGAAGCAAATGTTGAAAGTAAATATTTCAGACTGAATAAATCAAATATTCCATTTCAAAAATGTCATCCCAATACTTTTCAAATCTTTTTTTCTAGTTCTTCTTGTGTCCACACACATGTAGATACACTTGTTTTCAGCTGAAATTATTTGAGAAAATTAACACAATCTCAGAAAATATAATGATCAATTTCAAGTCACATTTTTCGTGGGGAAAAAAAAGCTTTAAAGAATATTTTACACAACTGCAATAAGGAAATTACAGAGGAGAAAGTATTGCCAGTCAGGATAGTTTAAAGAAAAATAAACCACATTAAACAAAGGAGTTTCAGTGTCTAATGATGGCTCATTGATGAACAGTACTACTTGGTTTAATATCAAAAAGTGTATCTATGTAGCATTGCAGTATACAGTCTCTGTGAAGCAATTCTGGGGTACGTGAATAGGTGTATAATTGGAAGATCCTAAAAATTGCATTTTCATCGGGAAACCACATGTTAATGCAAGTGTTTACAATAGAAACCTGTGTGAATTGGTACCAATAATGATAATGATAGTCTATATTTCTGTTGATAATACAGAGGGGAATGTGAATTACTGAAAATGTCTCAATGGCATAAAACCTGATAGAGCAGTACATGACAGTGAGGGCTGGGCAGATGCTCAAAAGGCTATGGACTTGATATACAAAGAGAGCATTTTTTTAACACAGGCGCGAAACCAGAAATCTGCGAGTAGGACTGAGGAAG
Source organism: Apaloderma vittatum (assembly GCF_000703405.1). Lineage (NCBI taxonomy): Eukaryota > Metazoa > Chordata > Aves > Trogoniformes > Trogonidae > Apaloderma > Apaloderma vittatum. The sequence continues at coordinate 139,258 of NW_009734744.1, read as the reverse complement.
ACAGCGATGACCATAGGGTCCAGGGCTTGGGAATGCAGTGCCTCTGAGAAGAACTTTGGACTC
>NW_009734744.1:110075-139164 GCF_000703405.1 Apaloderma vittatum | reverse complement strand
CAAGGATTGGCATTGGAGTCCCTGCTGACAAGCCCTTAGTGTAAAAAGAGAGGAGCAACCAGTGGAAATATGGATATAATTTTACATTTGTACATAGCTGCAGGGGCACAGATGTTGGAATATTATTTACAGTTCTGGTCTTCCCATATTTATAAAAAGATGTTGAAAACCTGAAGATGATGCAAAAAATGAGCCAGGAATAATATTCCAATGCTGGAAAAAGAATTTCTGCACAGTGCAAGACCTGAAGACTTGACCAAAAAGAGGAAGAATAAGTAACTTGTATATTGTACAAGTGCTTTTATCACAAGACACTACTCTGGGACTAAAGCGGAGAAAGCTGCTGTGATCAACAATGGAGAGTAAAAAACAAAACGAATTCACAAGAGAAATGAAGTACGTGTTTTGGAAAGTCAAAGTAATTTAAGTTATTGGCCAAAAAATCTTCACCTCAAGACTAGATGTCTATATGGAAGGCTGTGATTCAGAGAAACTCTAGGTAGACAATGTGATGTGGAAGGAACTTGATTATTTATTTATTTATTTTTTAAAAGCAGTAGAAAAATATAAAAGCAACAAACAAAACCATGGCCTATTTTATCTTGAGACATTGGTCCTGATGATCTAATAGCTTTTCTGGGCTCATCTGTATGACCCTCTGATTCTAATTCTATGGATAACACATTGTGGAGTGGACCCAAATCTTCCTGCACACCCAATTTACCTTTTTGGCAGAGAACTGAGAGGAAAGATAGCTGTGTAGCTCTTGCCAAAGCTAACAAGAAGAGTATCTTATGCAAGACAAAGCCCTGCTTGCAGAGAAATTTAAGCCAAAGTGATGTATAACTGCAAGCAAACATTGAAGTCATAAACACCCTGGAGCCCATTTTGCCTTCGATTCCTCGCTTTTGTTACACAGTTTTAAATGATGGTTGAATTTGTTCGAGACTGCTGTTGCTCTCCACGTGCACATCTGTGCCTTGGCATTTCTAATGCTCCACGGGACTGCAAAGATAAAAACACTGTAATGTTTTTGTCCCACTTCTACAATGAAGCTATTAGCCCTAAAAGCTCATTTGAAACTGTATCTCTGTAGGATCATCTCCATCGATTCCTAAAGGCTTAGAAACAGACCCAGTATGTTTGAAATGGACTCAGAAACAACCTCACTCAGCCTGAATCTGTGTCCAGAGTGGTTTGCTGTACACAGAGCTCTCAGCACAATGTAAGATACTATCTTTAGAGAGGCCAGAGCCTTCAAAAGGTGTTATTTCCTAGCCCTACGCTTCCGAGCTTGGAGTCTTGAATACAGTTTATACAAACAAACAACGCAGATAAGGATTTGGGGATCATGTCTAAAATGATTCAGAATTTGACCCTCAAAAATCCTTATCCATGAGAGGGCTGAAATTTTCCTTTTTTAATGAAAAAAAACCCAACCCTCATTTCTTTTTAGAAGTCCAAAGGCCCTGGGAAGCATCAGTTATGTGGATTAATTACAAAATAATGTTGACTGTTCAGACACCTGTGCATAGTGCTCCATCCTGATATTCAACTAATATGAAAATTCAAATAAGCAGCCCTGTTAAAGTCAATGTGAAAACTTGCCTGGAGAGGGTAAAGTTTGCAGAAATCAGATCAGAGAATCAGCAGAGAGTTTCTTGTTTCCAGATATTCAGTGCTTCACTGAGTAAAAAATGTCATCATATTTCAAAGTGAAATTTTGCAGGCCATTGATCTAGCATGTGAGCTAGTTCCTTTGCATATTTTGGAAAATCAGAAATAACATATATATTTTATTTAGAAAAATTACTTCCAGCCCAGGCTGTTTCTCAGGGAATGCGCATGACAGACTACAACTTGCAAACTTGCTGGGTATATGTGCCAGGCATAGAATAAAGAAAAATAGCTCAATACTTTGTGATACGAAATCTCCCTGAACAAGTATTTCATATTGGATTGTAACAGATCTTAAAAGGCCTTACTGTGTCCTGGAAAAATAATCATAGTTTTAAAGAGCTAGTAAATATATATCTTCATGCAATAGTTAACAAATGTTTCAATAAACTGTAAAGATTCTTTTTAACAATTTTCATACTTGCACTGGAATGACTAATCATGTTGCTTTTTCTAAAGTTCACATTGAAATAATAAGAAATAAACTTTCTGAAATAGTAAAACATTGTGCTTCTCATGCCAATTGGAAAAGCCAAGGACATTGAAAATTAGAGATGACATCTCCAGTCTAGATTTTGACCCCAGCTAAGTAATTTTCATGCTTCTGCTCTGTCTTTTTCCCTTGAGGTAAATGGATGAAACCTTCTCCCAAAACTATGGGTACACCTCACCTAAATTCTTCCAGATTATAGACTTAAAGAGCAGAAACCCAGTTCTCCAAATTAGTTATCAAATAGCATCTGTTTGGGTTCTTACATAGAACAGGGTACACTTTGCAAAATTAAGAGAATTACGGACAAAGTGTTAGCCTGAAAAGAAAAAACAGTCTTTGGCCCTGTTACTGCCTGCTTTAAAGAAGTTTGACAGAAGTTTCTCTCCTATGCTTCATTATTTCCTCCTTTAGGCTTTGTAAGTATATTCCAAACATGATATTTAATAAAGCTTGGTTTCATCTCTAAAGAATTTAATCTTTTGTAATAAGACTCTCTGAATATTGGTTTTGTTCTGTGGTTGTTTTTTCCTCCTGAAAAAAAAAAAATGGGCAGAAAATTTTTTTACTAGTCAGAAATGTCACTTCATACCTCCCTGGGAACATAAGATCAAGGATGCATTTTGCTCTGAACCAGGCATCCTGTACCAAGCATCCAACAGCAAACAAACAGTGATTCTTCACCAGAATATTTCTGTAACCTTCAAGGAGTCATGTCTCAGAGACATTCTGTGCTGACGTTGGTGTCTTTGTATGTAGCAGTACTCAGAAGATTTATCATCTCCTGAAGTTTTAGCACCCTGTTGTGTGAAGGACATCTTGAGCTTAAACACACACAAAAGGGCTTCTTTTTTCTTTCTTCCAGCCTTATGTCTGTTAGATACTTTTGCCTCCTTTTTCACAGAATCACAGAATTGCCTAAGTTGGAAAAAAATCTTGAAGATCGAGTCCAATTATTAAACTAACACTGACAAGTCCTTGACTAAACCATACCCCTAAGCACTATGTCACTATGTCAACCCCACTTTTCAATACCTCCAGGGAAGGGGACTCCACCACTGCCCTGGGCAAGATGTTCCAATGCTTGATAACCCTTTCAGTAAGGAAATTCTTCCTAATATCCAATCTAAACTTCCCTTGGTGCAACTTGAGGTCATTTCCTCTTGCCCTATCATTTGTTGGTTGGTTGAACAGACTGATCCCCATCCCTCTACAACCTCCTTTAATGTAGTTGTAGGGAGCAATAAGATTTCCCTCAGCCTCCTTTTTTCCAGGCTGAACAATCCCAGTTGTGCTTCAGATCCTTCACCAGCTTTGGTTTTTGTCTTAAATGAGAGTGAAAGAGGGGTCCTTATTCACCTTCTCCATCTCTGTCATTCAGAGATTCAGCATTTCAATTCAAAGTTCAGTTTTTCATTGTGTAGACCAGAATGGAATAATTTATGGACAGTTCAATAAAGCTAAAACTAAATATTATATTGACAATGAAGTGCCAAAACTTCAGTAAGATGCTTAGGAAACATTTCCAATTTTTCAAATCAAACAACCTTTTCTGATAGAAAACCTGTCTGCTGGAGAATTTTCAAGCTTCTCTGTGGGTTATGCTACATTTTTGGCTCAAGAAGCTCAGTAGGGTCTTTCTATTTTTATTTTAATAGTGAGTGTCAAAATTAATTATCAGAAATTTCACTGACATAAAGGAAAATATTTGGGTCAGGACATTCATTGTTATAAAGACTATTACCAAAATTTTCACACTGCAGTCATAACCACATATTCATTCAGAGTAACTAAATAAAATACAGATTTCAAGCAAACAAGGGTTGAATTTTTGGCTAATACACACAAGGCAACATCTTTCCTGGAGTTTGACTTTTATCAGTTCAGGTTGTTCAGTCTTTACTATAGATATTTTGAATACTTAACTCTCTTCTCATAGAAAGAAGCTGGCTCAGAAAAGAGGGAGGCCAGAGGCCTGCCAGAGGTTCTGCCAACTCTCTTATGGAGTAATCTCAAGAAAGAAATGGCAAAAAGGCAATTTTGTGTTTGATATCTGTATCCTGCCTGAGCCACACCTCAGATGCCTAACTGCTCCAGAAGACTCTCAGGCTTCTCAGGCATGTTTTCCCCTTCATAAACCTATGCTGATTACTCTCAGTCACCATCTTGTCCTTAATATGTTTGGAAATGGCTTCCAGGAGGATTCCTTCTATCACTTTCCTGGTGATTGGGCTAAGTCTACGTGGCTTGTAGTTCCTCGGATCCTCCTTCATGCCCTTTTTGAAGACAGGAGTGAACTTTGTTTTCCTCCAGTCCCACAGAGCCTCCAATTATCCCCATGACTTTTCAAAGACCATTAGGAGTGGCCTTGCCATGACATCCAGCAGCTCTCTCATCTTTCATGAGTGGATCTTGCCAACTCCCATGGTCTTGGGTATAAGGTCATAGAATGGTACAGGCTGGAAGGGACCTTAGAGATCATCTAGTCCAACCTCCCTGTTGTGGGCAGGGACGCCACCTCTCGACTAGACCAGCCTAACCTGATCCTTCAGCATCAAGGGAATTTTCCTTTTTCCGACCTTTTCCACTGGTCTCAGGGGCCTGGGATTCCTGAAGGCAGATCACAGAATCACAGGATTTCTCTGGTTTAAAGATACCTTTAAGGTCATTGAGTCCAACCACTAACCTAGCACTGCTAGGTCAGCACTAAATCATGTCCCTAAGTGCCAGATCAACATGTTGTTTAAATACCCCCAGGGATAGTGAATCCACCCCTGCCCTTGGCCGTCTGTTCCAATGCTCAATGAACCTTTCAGTGAAAAACTTATTCCTAATATCCAGATCTTACCAGTACAGACGGGGAGAGATTTGAGTACCTCAGTCTATTTCCACATCATTTGTCACCATCTGTCTTGGCCCATTCAGCACTGGCCCCACAATTTACTTGGTCTTCCTTTTGCTGCTGATAGGTAATACCTGTGGAAGACTTCCCTCGTCACTCTTCAGCTAGGCTCTGCCTTTCCTAACCCTGGTCTTGCATGCTCAGATAGCGTCTTTGCATCCCTCCTGGGCCACCTGTCTCTGCTTCTACATTTTAAATTAAAGTTTAAACTTCAAGCTTCTTTTAAATATTATATGGAAACATCATAGAGAGGAAAGAATGAGTCTGACAAGCTTTTGGCAGCTCAGATTGCTGAAGAGAAGCATGGCCACATTTCCTGAGTGCTGATGGCTCCTGTCATTTACCATCTTGTCCAGTTGAGAAGTGACAAAGATACAAAAAAATGAGGCCTGATTTTAACCCAGCAATATAATTCAGACATGCTTCTGTATGGAGGCTTGGAGACTGCAAGGACTCTGAGACTTCAGTAAAACCATGGCCTGAGCTGAGCGAATACCTATGTGATATGTCAAACACAAGATCACAAAACCTTGGAATCTCTTATATGGATATGAGCTGGGAAATACAGAATACTCCTAAAAGGTTTGGTATTAAATGTTCCATCCATTTTTGTGACTTTAGCTTATAATACGCAAGAATTGTTCATGACACATATTATGCAATATCTAGGCTAAACAGGAAGAAAATTGAACCCCAACTGGAAATACTGAATATTGGGTAGTTCTCCTTGAAGCGGACGGATAAAGAAAGGAAGCAAAGGAGATAGATAAACTGAGAATTTTGTTTCCCAGAAAAGCTTTTTCTTAAAAAAATCCTTATTCCGGTGCATTCCAAAACCATTTTTTCCCCAGAAGTATTCAGAGGCAGAAACCAATTTTGCTACCTACTTAACACACATTGGAATAGCTGATGAATCTTGAAGCACAAACCTAGAAGGGTGCAGACAAACTTAAATCCCTATGCTCAGGGTTTGAGGCCAGGACTTGAGCTGAGTCTCTGAAGCTCCAACTGAGTGGCTGCACCAAGAAGTAATTCTGTGAGAGTTGTTTCCTTTCTTTTTGGAGGTCAACTTGGGCAGAAGCTTCTGAACAGAAGCTTTGATAAAAAGAACTTAGTTGTAAGAAAGATTTTAGTTCCAGCAAATAAACATTTTCCAATATAATGCATGTGCTGCGGATAAAAGTTCCTGCCTTGCTCCAAGGCAGAGCCTGGAGATGTTCAGCAAGGTGGAAGGTGTTCTGTGCAAGTGTAGGGGGCCTGTCATCTGATGGGATTGGGTGGTGGAGACAGGCTATGCAACAACAGGGATGAGATCACCCCAGGGCTTTTCTATAGTCATCCAGAACTCATTTGTGTTTGAACACAGTGGTTTGGTTTAGGGTGGGCTGTTAGTCTCCTTCAGTTTTTGTCATGTCCTGAAGGCTTGGGGAAAAGAAGGACAGGAATATGGGAGTGTGGCATGGTGAAACTTCTCAAGAAGAATGGATACCTATCCAAAGGATTACGTGAAAGTTGGCTTTTCTACAGAAGTCCAGATATGGACATGTGTATGCTGATAGAACAGCAAACTCTTGTTTTGCAACTACATCTATAAATGTCTTCCATTTGGTGCCTGCCCTCCCACTTTGCCCAGACTGGGATAAGGGTCTTACTCAGTTCAGCCTAAGAGATGGGGGTTTGGGGTGATAATAGGAGTTTCACAGATGAAAACAAAGAGACAGGAGTGTAAGGAGAAAGGGGTAAGGTGGGGAGGAGGTAAGAGTCCTAGCACAAATATTTAAGCATTCAAACTGTTGAAAAACTGTGCCTTGTATGAAAAAAATTCTCATGTAATAGAAATACAGACTCTGGAATAGAAATACAGACTCTGCTGCCCGTGAAGCTAGGCAGTTAAAATAGGGAAATGATAAGTGAAGAGGAATTATGAGCAGCAAAGACAGAGGCAGTCCAGACACTGGTACACACACATACACTGGGCAGTTGGCCTGGGCCCATTGCTGAGCCAGGACATGGGCCAATTTTTCTTCTTTTTTCTTTTTTTTTTCTTCTTGGAAGAAAAGGAGTGAGGTTAAGCTGACCGGAGAAAGCAAAGCTACCACAGCCTTTTGTGGCCTGTAAAGCCAAGTACAGGCTGTCATTGTCAGGCTGGGTAACACAGTCCACTCTTGTTTTTGACTTGCAGCAGCGGGTGGAAGGAACTGCTCTAAACTACATTGGGTGATGGGGAGCCAGGAGAAAGGCTGTCATAGGAGGAGGCTCCACTGTCTTCATGAACTTTCACTTTTGATTTTTAGCTGGAAATAGGATTCCTTATTGTTGGGTTTTTGGTGTTTGGTTTTTTTTTAATGCCTGGACCGAAGGCCAGATCCTCAGCTGGGATAAATCAGCTCTGCTTCCCTATAGCCAAGAAAGGTAGGAGGATACATAGCAGTTCAGGATACGACCTTCTTTGTTTAGAGACCGGAGAGCTTCTTTTCCCTGGCAAAAATCAGACCACTACATTCATGTACTCAATCATCAAGTACGTGAACATTTTTCAAAAGCACAACTTCCCAGTGACCCAGAGTGCCTTTAAATAAAAAAGTGCTATTGGACCTCGGTAGTGTGAAAGGAGCGGTTGAAATCCCCGTCTTGCCCAGCTGTTAAACCTGTGTTTGATTTCTGAAAAACCTATAGAGAAAAAGGGTTAAAGGAGACCATACAAGAAGTAGAAGAAATAAATTGAATGCACATGTGTAATCATTATTCATACTAACGTTCCCTGTATTACTTCATAACACAGCTGTATACACAAAAAAACAGGCCAGTTTGGTTTCTTCCTATTCGAATCTTATTAATTTCTGTTTAATGGAACACAAATGTTTGCGCTCTTCATTTTGACGAACGCAGCCTCGCGTATTTGTTAAGCATTAGCTAGCGCGGTTGTGACCATCTAATATAAATGTCTCTGGGCCTTTCATGGCTCCTGACAGGACATCTTTTGAGCATGACAGTTGCCATGGGGACGGGTGCAATGCCTATTTGGAAGGAAAATTGGGAGCAATGCTCATTACGTCAAAAACTACATCGGGGGGGTGGGGAAAGAGAATGTTTGCTTCTTGTGCTGACACTTAGCTGCTTGTTTTACCCACCACCCACACACTTCCATCAAACAATATCTCTTTCAAAAGCAGAAGTCAAAGTTTGCATCTCCTATCGTTCCAGCTGGAACAGGCAGGGGCTGTGTGAAATGAATATCATCGCGGGGCACTGCCTGGCTGACTCTCTCTGTCACTTCATAATGTAGCAACACTGAGCCCTCTCATTTTTCCCCTCCTCCTGCCCTGGGCCGAGCGCTTCTCTCAGCTCCTCGGGGCACTGCGGGGACTCCGGGGAGGAGGCAGCTGGGTAAACCTAACCAGCTTGCTCAAAATCAGCAGATGTATTGTGGGTTTTATGCTGGTGAGAGGCTGATCAGCATCTATGCATATCACAATTTCCACAGATAGGGAAGGTGTCAATAACAAACACAAAGACTTTCATATCCTCACCATCCACCCAGAACACTGTGAGAAGTCAAAGGGAAAAAAGCCCTTTACGTAGAAAACGAATCCTAGGCCCTTCTGTTTTGAGCTATCCTTTGCGATATATTCCTCTAAAACCTGCACATTTCTTCCACTAGACGTTAGCCATCACTATATTTTTCACTGACTTGTTCTGTTGACTTAGACTTCCAAAAAAACCCGAAGCCCACCTCACAAAAAAATACTAAACTCCCCCAAAACTGGATACTAGCCAAACAGTGAAAGGAAGAGACACAGCAGACTCACCATGAGGCGAGTTTCAAGGACAGGTGTTTTGCAAAGCACTCAAATGTCTGGCTTTGGGTGCTGGAGTTAATCGTAGAATCATAGGATGCTTTGAGTCATGCAAAATCTTCGTGGTGAAATACAGAAGGTAGCTGCAACGTCTTGCTGATAGCACCATAATGTCCACACTGAAAGGTCAGGTCCAGCCAGGTGCTTGGTCCCTGAGATACCTGGATCCTGAATGATTGCCCTTACAGTCCTGCATTGCTTTTTGTGTTTTACAGGGACCAGGAGCCCACGGCAGCATTCAGGGATTTGCATTTCCTCTGCCCTTAGGAGCATACAGACAGTCCAGAACCTGTTGAGACCATGTGCTAGACATCTTGGAAATATGACAATTTCCCCAGCATCTGGATGAATACAAAACATCCCACATATGGAATAGGAACAGGATGGTGGAGTTGGCTTTTTTTTTTTTTGGCAGAGGGGTTGTGTGACTCTGGGGTTTTTATGTGCTGTCAGAGCACATTTTCATTCTCTTCCCTGTAAGATTGCAGACATGAGTTGTGGTGCAGATGAAGAGGCACCAGAAAAGTTCCTCGACCAGCTTCCTCTGATGCGCTGCCCTGACTGCAGGCAGCAATTAATTTCTAAGTTTTTATTTAAATGAAAAACCCCAGTCCTCAGCTCTCCACCTCCTAGAAATAAATGCCATTATGTGCAGCTGTAACAATTCTCCCTCCCACCCTGTTCAGTCATGCATTGACAGCTGTCTTTAAACTTGAACTTTCTCCACTCCTGCACAGCCTGCTACCACTTGAACTGCTTGACTAATATCATCATCTAGCAGCAGCAGCAGATGTTAACTCGTCTGGAGCGAGAGGTTTCCAGGCTTCAATGCCAGACCTTCAGTGGGGTCTCATATGAGTCACAACCCCCAGTAGCTGTAAAATTGATTTTTAGGGGGGATGACAATGGGAGTCCCGGGTAGTGCCTGGGCCATGGTGCTCTCCCCTCTCTCCTCCTCCTTTTTGTCTCGTGGCATTCACCAAAGCCAGGAGGCCATGGCTGAATGGTGCAGGAGCTCCATCAGGCTCTCTTGACTCTCCCTCACCTTGCCCACAACTTGATCAACACTTTTGCAGAGCTCATTTAGCCCCATTAGATGGTTCTTCTTCAATTAAGGTGACACGTGAAAGTCTAACTTCTAGTAACTTTTCTGCATACCTAGGTGCTGTGCTCCAGATTAGGACATTATATAGTCATTATGTAGTCTGAATTGTCTATATAATGTCTAAGACATTATGTTGCCTAAATTAAGACATTATATTGTCTAAGACCAATATGTTTTACACTGATTCATTGTACGCTATGTCAAATAATGCAATCAGTTCAACGTTTATGCTTATAATATAATAATACCAATATATATTTTATTTATAAAAGTTTCCCTCTTAGTAGATATAGCTAAAAAGAATTGTAACACATGAAAAACTAGCACTGCTGCAAGTTTCAGAGTTAACTTGTGGTATGAGTTTGCCTATGGCAATATGAGGCAATTTGAATTAGTTTAGCTGTCCCTGCCTAGTCACATCTTCCATCACCATAATTTACCTGGCTATCTGATCATTTTGTTTTGTTTAAAATTTAGGCCCAGTTCTTCCTCTAGATTTATACGTGCAATGACATGCATGTCTCAGGTTTAGTGGGAATTATGAGTCTGTCTACAGGGAGAGCTCTAGATCAAAATATATTTAAACAAAATCTGTATGAAAAATACTCTGGAGAAGAGCACTCTATAATACACCAGTGTGGATTTACTCCCAGTCTTGCTTCTTGTACTCTCTGAAAGGGTAATTTTTGTAAAAATTTAAACATAGTTGAAAATAATTAGATTTTCATAATATCTGCTAAGATAATTGGTTAATCACTTTCACAGAGCCAATATTTTCAGAATTTTCAGAATCTTATTATCCAGTTTTAAAGGAGTTTACTGTTTAATTTTTAATGTTATTATTTTTAAATAATTTAATTACATTTAAGCCAGCCTCAAAAAACACAATCAGAAGACACTTTAAAATAAAAAAGAAAATCAAACTTTTAAGCATGCTAAATAACACTTGCCTTTGTATGATTTTTAAATATAATTAACATAATAGAATACTTAAATTAAGTAGTTGCATGTTGTTGTTAATTACTCATTGTGAAATACTCTTAATAATGAGTATGAAATTGAAAAACACATTTCATTGACCAAAAGAAAATTATTAAAAAAAATAATTCTGAAATGCACTTTCATAAATCATCATATGCTTTCAATTTCCACTTCATGGAAAATTTCAGCTGTATTCAGTTATGCTCTAAGTCTCTGACAGTCTCAATAGATGTTAGAGATCTCGGAGCAGGAAAATACATGCCATTTTGAAAGACTACTATTACAATTAAGTCTGCTGCCTCACAGAGACTCTATTAAGTAGGGAATAAACACCATACTAAGTGTTTATTTGGAAGAAACTCTGCTTTCCAAACACTCAAGAAGACTACTTTTTGTTCTATGGCAACCAGGTTTCGAAAGAAAGATATTTCATTGTTCTCTGCTGCAAATCTCGCACATGCTTTTGTTTTCTTCTACTTGCAGTGATTCACAGAGCTGCACTTGGCACACAGCGATCCAAAATCTGTCCTGGCATAAATCACCATCAATGCACAGGCTGACTTACAGGCATGTTTAGACATAGAATCATAGAATGTGTTGGGTTGGAAAGCACCTTTAAAGGTCATCTAATCCAACCTTCCTGCAGTGAGCAGGGACATCTTTAACTAGATCAGGTTGCTCAGAGCCCCATCAAGCCTGACCTTGAATGTCTCCAGGGATGGGGTCTCCACCACTTCTCTGGGCAACCTTGTGCCAGTGTTGCACTGCTCTCATTATAAAGAACTTCTTAACATCTAGTCTAAATCTATCCTGCTCTAGTTTAAAATCATTACTCTGTGTTGTTTCGCAACAGGCTCTGCTATCAAGATTGTCCTCGCCTTTCTTACAGGCCCCTTTTATGTATTGAAAAGCCATAATAAGGTCTCTCTGAAGCCTTCTCTTCTCTAGACTGGACAACCCCAACTCTCTCAGCCTGTCCTCATAGGAGAGGTGTCTCAGCCCTCTGGTCATTTTTGTGGCCCTCCTCTGGACCTGCTCCAATACATCCATACCTTTCTTGTGTTGAGGGCTCCAGAGCTGAACAGGTGTTTTCTTTGCTGCCCAGGGTCCAGCCTTCTTCAGAGCTGCTATCTTCAAGCCACAACCAAAGGAAATTGGAAGACCCAGTGGTCAGCTTCACCTCACCTGACATGGCATGCTTGTGTAGGTGACATCTGCATCTGAACGAGTCACCATCAGCTCTTATTAGAGACACGGAGGACAAGCAGGCTTTTCAGAGAATGACTCAGGTTTTGGATGCCCGTTGCCCGAGAAGGAGAGCTGTACAGCAGTGGGGCTTCTTGTGACTACATGGGGAGCCTGCATGGCTACCACAAGTGCAAAGGTCTGCCTCTGCTCAGGTCCATCATACCCAACATGCTTAGCAACAGTTGGATTTACTAGAGGGGCTGAGTGACTAGCTCCCTCAATCATTGCTGAAAAATGAAAATTATGTCCCCAGACAAAAAGTCTCCTTAGACCTTACACAGCCTTTAATGATGCTGTGCCTGAGGTGCCCACTCAAACATCCTCTCTTCTGGGCCGTGCTGTATTTTACACAGCAAGAGGATGCTCTGAGTGCAGCGTTTCCCTTGGCATTGGCAGGACAGGTATTTCCCTATAGCTTTGTTGTGGTACTCAGAGGATATATTGCTTGTGTCTATTGAGAACAGCAGTATTTCTACCATTAGAATAATTTATATGGAGTTAGATTTCCTTTTTCTTCACATACAGTTGGGGAATTCTTCCATATTTGAATTTGCTTGGCAATATTATAATTGTATAGAGGAACAGCTTCCTTTGAACCAACAGCATCAAGAATGCAGACATACTTGGTGTGTCCAAGCTGGGACCATTAGTCACGTCTGTGTTTCTTTCCAAACTCATTGAGCAGTCTCTGTGGTCAGGCAGAGGGATGGAAAAGCCCACTGGGTGTCTTGATCTATCAAGCAGAAAAATTAAATTTGTGGAAAGGTAAGAGAAATTCAAATTGAAGAAATATTAGAAGACAATAGATGTTTACACCCTGAGTTTCCTGGGTCTTGCTGAGGACAGCAGCCCCATAAAAACTAGCCAACTGCAACACTTGCTTTGCAAGTGCCGGTTTTACATTTAGATTTCCTTTCCTTACTGATGCAGAAATAGTGCTGGTTACAAAGAATACGGATGTCTGGTACAGCTCAAGAGTACTTGTGCCAGAGCTCCTACAATGCGCTCCTGCTACCATGGCCCCTTGCTTTGTCATGCTCATTTAAAATAAAATTACTGTCTGGTGATTAACAACAGAAACACACACACACACAAAAAAAGCAAAACAAAACCCAAAACCCCCCCAAAAAATCCCAAACCAAAAAAAAAAATAAACTTTTGGAACAGTTATGGTCCGATATGTCTGTAGGTCTACATCCCTGGTAAATGAAAAAGACCATTGTTTTATTTGGGAAGGTTGCTGTCAGAGACTGAGAGCTAGGTTTGCATCCAAACAACATAGCACAGGTTGTCCAGCTAAGCACAAGATATCTGTATCCAGATATCCTTGAAGAAGTGCCTGGGGATGACACATTTGTGATGTTTCCCTTTCCTGAGTAAAATGGCTGAATCCCTTAAGCACGATGATGCTCTTGACATGTCCTTGGAATAGTCTCTCCCTGGGTTGGCCACTTTCCTTCTCCTTCTCCTTCTGCAGATCTGTCTTCCAACATCAGCATCATTAAGTGTAATTAGCTTCCTTTTTCCACAACTGAAGCCTAGATTTATGCAACTTTGTGTATTCTGCTAGTTCCATCCATTTTCTGGCCTACATGCCACTTGTACCAACACTGGCATTCCCAGTTAAAGCTCTTCAATCCCTTAACTCATTGCAAGCCTGAGGCTGGTGTCCCAGTTAACCATTACTGAAATAGTTCAGTGCAAATAAATTCTAAGAAATGGAAGCCTAAAATCAATGAGACTAACAATGTTATCCTATCTCTTACCACTCCCTTTTCCCTTTTCCTCGATCCAGATACTTCCTTTCTCGAGCTTCTCTTCTTCCCACATGCCCTTTGTGGATCCAAAAGCCCTTAGCACACAGGTTCAGTTTGCTCCTCTTCAACCAACACCCAAACTCAGGCTCTAAATGATGAAACCACTCAAACCAGCAGAAACAATTCCTACTTTATGTCTCCTCAGGGCTGCATCCTAGGCTTTGCAACCCCAGTACACCAGGAAACCTTCATATGGTAACTTTACAACGTTTCAAGAATTTCTTCTTATCAAGGGTCATTTGTATTTCCTCACTCAACATACACACTCTTCTCAAGGTTTTTTCCCGTCCTCTATTGTGAGCGGACTTCACAAATAAAACAGCATGAGATCGCTGCCTTCCTTTGCCCTTTTCTGACAAGAAGGCAGAAGAGAAATTGATTTTTTTATACAATTTCTCCTGCAAAAAGTGATGCTATGTTTCTGGAGAAAATGATGAGCAGAAAAAGCAGAAGTTTGTCCCCCCAGCCTGACAGGATGAACTTTGTGTTTGCTCTGGTCAGGCACATGAGTCATGTACTTATCATCAATTTTACATCCCTGCTCATGTGCCTCAATGAATGTGGCCCAACAACCTCCATCAGAGACACAGATGCTAACAACAATCTCAAACTTGAGTCCCTCCATGTCCTATAATAAGCAAGTACTTTGAATACATGGGAAAACATTTCTATATTGAGTTATATTTCTTCATTCTCGGCAGAGGAATCATGGAATCATAAAAGCTCATGCCATATGGTCCCACCTACATGATCTTCCTTCCTGTTTTCACAGTATATTTTGCACTATTTAGCCACTTTTTTTTTTGTTTTGCTGTTGATGTGATCTGACAACAGCTAGTTTCTTGCTGTTCAACTGCAGAAGAATTGTGACACTAACAATTCTGTGCCTGTATGTGACTAAGTCTAATATAGGGAAGGTTATTTTTCCTTAAATTGTTCTTCCCATCTCCATAATCTGTTTCATCTCCTGTTATTAATATTGTTAACACTGTTCTTGTAACAACAGCCAGAGGCTCTGGCTTCCAGCTACATGAAGCATTGAGAGACAATTTTTTTCCCTTTTCCTTTTCACTATCTATTAAGGTCACAGCAAGATCTGCTTCACTTTCTCCTATGCTTTCCCCCTATATTAAATACAAATACGTTTTCATGTTGTTAAGTGGGAACATTGTTGAGTGGGAAAGACAAGTCTGCAAAATTTGGAGAGTGCCAGATACCCTACGCAGAATTAATTTGCCTTCCCCCACCCCTGTCTGCCAGTGCCCACAACAGCTCACTGCTTTTTTCCATCATAGTCAGAGGAGGCAGAAACTAAAAAACAACAACAATGCAATGACAGGAAAATATGAAAATTGAATTAAAAAATCACAAATGTGGAAAAATAGTAGAAGTCATCATCAACCACTAGATGAGAGACTCAGAGAGCTACAGTTCTGTTATCCAGCTGAGGGTCATGTCCTGAAATGTCTATGGAACATCCTGAAAATTTCCTGAGCTATTAGAAATTTAAATTATTTAGTCTTCAGGCCTGATTAAAGAAAAGATTAATCACTTACTGTAGAATGTTTTATATTATACCTGCTGTGTGAGGACCTCTCCGTGATTTATAAAGGCCAATGTCACAGCTCCTCTGTTGAACACATACTATTCCCATTGTATGGAAAAATGCATTTAGATGTAGAGAAACTCAGACTATGTTAAAATACTTTTTAGACTGTAAGTTACACCATAATTATCAATGGAAAATATTTTAATTAAAATAGCATAAAGGATTTCCCATAATTTCCTGTGTTCCCTACATTTCTGTTTTCGTATTTTGGGTTCTTACACAGTACAGATATAAATGAAAAAATAGAGAGGAATGTGTCCCTCACTCCACCACATATAAATTCACCATGTTTAGCTACACATTAAGGAGGTTGACTGCAAAGTTATCTCTTACTTGTTTTCCTATTTTAGGTAGTCATCTACTAGGTTCTAGATTTAGAAAAAAAAACCTACAAAAAACCCCCACATTCTTTTTCAGTTTTAAAGCATAGAGTTTTTTTCAGATTTGTACATTATTAAGACATAACACAAACAATGATCAACAGACTTTTGCAAGAATATTTCCAAAGTGAAAAAGGTCCTTTTACTTCCACAACTACCATTAAGATATTCATCAAAATTTGATCAGGAAAGTAGTAAAAGATTCCTTGGCCCTGTTTAATGTTGGTCCTGTAGTAATGTTTAGCAATTTATTTTTTTCTGATGTATAGGCAAAAACACTGGCCTACTCTAACAATGGGCTCAGTCCTGAAAATACTTGTAGTAAGGCTCAGCTTTGTACATCTGAGCAGATTCAGACAGCTCCAGAGGAAATATTCTCATTTGTAAAATTTACTCAGGTTTTTAGGATCAGGGCTTACATTAGGAAACAGTGCTGTGGGCCTGTTTAGGGGAACAAAATAGAAGAGTTGCACCTAATATGTGTCATTATTATTATTGATTTAATCTGTCTCCTGTGAAAACAAAATTATGCTAAAATGGCATTTGTCTATGCTGAACTTTACAAACAATTAACAAATGTAGCTCCAAAGTATAACTGAGGCCCCTGTGCTCAGCACTGGTGAGGCCTCACCTCGAGCCCTGTGTGCAGGGCTGGGCCCCTCACTGCAAGAAAGACACTGAGGGGCTGGAGCGGGTCCAGAGGAGAGCAACGAGGCTGGGGAAGGAACTGGAGGGAAAGTCCTGTGAGGAGAAAGGGTGTTTAGCCTGGAGAAGAGAAGACTCAAGGGGGACCTGATCACTCTCTGCAACTGCCTGAAGGGAGGGTGTAGTCAGGTGGGGGTCGGGCTCTTCTCCCAGGCAGCCAGTGACAGGACGAGAGGTCATGGCCTGAAACTGCATCAGGGGAGGTTTAGGTTGGATCTCAGGAAGCACTTCCTCATGGAGAGGGTGCTCAGGCACTGGGATGCACTGCCCAGGGAAGTGGTGGAGTCACCGTCCCTGGAGGGGTTTAAGGAGAGGCTGGATGTGGCCCTTAGTGTCATGGCCTGGCCATTGCTCAGCTGTTGGGTCATGGGCTGGACTTGATGATCTCAGAGGTCTTTTCCAGCCTCAAAAATTATGTCATTCTGTGAATCTGTGGCCTTCTGCCGCTTGTGGCTGCATGCAGGGGCGATGCGTGATGTGCAGAGCCAAGGACTCTCCAGGGCCTTGGAGCAGGGAGTGTCATCCTCTTGTAAAGCCATGTCTTCTCCTCCATCCCTGGCCATGTGGTGGGACAGGCTCTTGCACAGGCTTTTGCAGTGATGGACTCCTTCTCCCTGTGTGTTCTCCTGAAGCCCAGGAACCTGGTACTGAGAACACGTGACGTTTTTTAGACCTCTTTCTCCTTAAGCACATAGGATTGATGGATATTTCTAGGAGGTCTGCATGGTCTGCATGGAGCTAGCGGAAATAAGGGAAAGTTTCAGACCTTACAGAACGAGTGTAGGAAAAGACAAGGTGTAAAAAGAAACATTGAGAGCTATTCCCCAGCAGGCTGCTGAATGAGCAAGGGCTGCTCAGGGGCTGCTTTGACTTGCACTCAGTCCAGCAGAGGTTTCATGCAACAACCTACAGCAGGAGTCACAGCAACTCACCACAATACAGTTAGCACACTGGAGAATCAAAGGTGCTTATGGACTGAAGACATGGGCTCTTGAACATCCTGAAAAGAGGAACTTCTTAGACAAAGAGTAAATCAGATGTGAGCCTGTCAGTGTGTCTCATATAGCATCGTTTTATTGTGACTCTCATAGCATTCAAGACCTTGCAAAGAAGTATTACTGCATCTGCATAAAGTCTGTCTCTGTGTGGGTTACCAGGAATTCGTCCAGATCTTGTTGGGTGTATTTTGCGAAACTTTACTGCTGCTTGGGTTTTTGGTAGAAAAGGGAAAACTGATCTATGCAAAGGGGGAGAGGCAGACAGAGGAACTAAAAATTCAAAATTGAAAATTCAGAAAGAATCTCCAGCGGAACAAAATGACAGCTGAATCTCCATTGGAAAGGAGGAAACATGAAAGAAATTACAAAAGATCCTGTACTTTTTTTTCCCAGAAACAATTAGTCAGGTCTCAATTCAACTGTTACTTTTCATTTCTCAGGAACTTTATGTAACTAAGGACACCTTTAAAAAGCAGAGACGTGAAAATACAGCATTTTGTTTGTATCAAGAAATCATCTCAGCAACGCAGAAAGGAGCAAATATGATTTTATACTGGAATAGTTAAAAACTAGGAATGAAAGTACTGTGATGAGAGGTGAGAGCCCCTCTTCCCCAGGTGAACTTTGTCAAAGTGCAGTGTTGGACACTGGGAGCAGCACAGTCCTCTCTGTGGAGGGCTCTGCTTGCCCATGCAGAGCATCAGGTTCTTCAGAGAGGGCATCAGCTCTAAGCTAGGTGTCATTTCCAGTCTTGCTTTTCTTGGACTTTGCACGGGCTGTGAGTTTGTTATAGTGGGATGGGGAATGATCTGAGGGGTTATGCAAAGGAAGCCATCCTGGGCATTTCTGAATAAACTGAATAGTGTGCTGTCCACAACTGTAGGGGTGTATACTTGATAATCCAGACAACCACATCTAGTCCTATGTTCCCCAAAATCCTTGGAAAGACATTTAAGTAGGTCTTGAAGGACACAAAAAGGTGGCACTGGTCCTCTGGACAGCTCTGGATTTCACCCAGAGCCTGGGTTTGGACAGCATTGATGGTGTAAGGATATCCATATGGTGGTGTATCATGGTGAACTGTTAACATCAATGTTGTAAAAACATCTACGTGAGAGATCTGGTGATGAGTGTATCACATGCAATGTGTGGGATGCACAGCAAAAATTTTAGATTAATCTTTCTAGGGGAATCTCTGCTGACCAGGCTGTCTGCGAACACAGCAATTTTGCTTCACAGATGGTGTCAGATCCATAGAGTCTGGGAAAAAGTTGGGGATATGGACTGCTCCCTCTTTCCAGCTGCCTGATGAGCGCCTCTCTGCTAAACTGGATGAAGCAGGGCCCTGTTGGCTTGGGGTCCTGGACAACTGCCAAGAATGTTCACCTCTGTCTAAAACTATTTTCTTCTTCTGACGCTGTATCCCAGGCTTTGAAAGACTGGCTCTTGAGACCTTTATTCATAGTGGTCAAATTCAGCCAGCCTTCTGTGGGCTACCACTTGGTATGACACAGTTTGGATATTTTATCAGCTACTTTGGTGGGAATGAGGAACATATTAATCCTGGAGCCTCTGAAACATGGCTACCCCTCTAAATAAGGGAGAGTTACAGCCATGATGACAAATATTTTTAGTGAGTTTTCATGTAACTGTTACGTAAGCATGGGTTCATTACTCTTTCCAGCTTGTTAAATTTTAACATGATATTCACTGCTGTCACCTCTATGAAACAGAGCTTTAAGGCTATGACTGTGCATAGTGTTACATACTGTACATTTTGTTTGTTTTCCAGAATGGCTGGAACAACTTGGTGGTTTTATGCTGATCTCATAGAGGCACATTCATCTGTTTCTCTTCTATGTCTACTCTAGACAGAAACTCCACAAGCATTTCAATGCCGGATATTCAATAACACTTATTAAAGGGAAAACCTGTGATGATCTTTGTAACTACTGTACCAAGTGAACAGAAACCACAAGAAGTATCTTGACTAGATAGCAGATTTTCATGTCTTTTGACAGATGGGTTACATACACAGAAATTGTAGAGACATTTTTCCAGCCGCGAGAGTCTCACCGTTTCATAAATGTGAACGTACCTGGAAAATTCACTCAGATTGAGAGTGTGAATTCATCACAGATTCCTCCTCAGCATCTGCCTCGGCTAAAAATAAGCAGATTCAGAGAGATGACATCAGAATGGGGAAGATCTAGCCAAAAGTGAACTGTCTCTTTCCTGAATGCTGCCAAGAAGTAGGGAAGGCAACTCTAGATGACTTCTGTGATGCTTCTGCTTGGCCTTTCAGCTAATCTTTGAATGGTGTATCCTTAAAATAGAATAAAAGCATAGAATATGTTGTGCTCGATGGGACCTTTAAAGGTCATCTAGTCCAATCACCCTGCAGTGAGTAGAGACTTCTCTAACTACATGAGGTTGCTCAGAGCCCCATCAAGCCTGACCTTGAATGTCTCCAGGGATGGGGCCTCCACCACCTCTTTGGACCACCAGTGCTAGTGTTTCACCACCCTCATTGTAAAGAACTTCTTCCTAACATCTAATCTAAATCTGCCCTGCTCTAGTTTAAAACCATTGCCCCTCTTTCTGTTGCTGCAATCCCTTGTGAACAGTCCTCCCCGAGCTTTCCTGTAGGCCTCGTTCAGGGACTGGAAGACTGCTATAAGGTCCTTACAGAGCCTTCTCTGTGTTGAACAACTCCAACTCTCTCAGTCTGTCTTCATAGGAGAGGTGCTCCAGCCATTTTATCATTTTTGGGCCCTGCTCTGGACCTACTCCAACAAGTCCACATCCTTCTTGTGTTGAGGGCTCCAGAGCTGGACACAGTACTCCAAGTGAGGTGTCGCCAGAGCAGAGCAGAGGGGCAGAATCACCTCTCTTGATCTGTTGGCCATGCTTCCTTTGATGCAGCCTAGGATGCAATTGGCCTTCTCGACTGCAAGTGTGCATTGGTGGCTCAATGTCCAGCTTTTCTTACACCAACACCTCCAACTCCCTCTCTGACGGACTGCTCTCTAACACACGAAAGGCTGCTAACTCACTGGTGGCACTAGAAGACACTAGTGGGATGATACTGACTTTGCTACAGCTGTTCCTGCTTTTTGTATGATTGATTGAGGTGAGCACTCCTAGCACTCAAATATGGTTCCTGCAGAGCATCTGTTTTTCACCACTCCTATAAAATCTATATATAAATGTTAGCTATTATTAACTATTAGCTGTAGCATAATGTATATGTAAAACAAGCCATATTGTAAGCAATATATTAGTGAGGCACAGCATTTTTATCAGTACAAGAGACAGCTAAGGCTTAAAGTTGGAGCATGAACAGAACAAACCGAGCTAAGGCTGTCTGAATGAAGAAAACATTAAAATGATCAAGAGAACAACAAATATTCCTGCTCTGTGGAGAATTAGACTCTTTCACAAGATAGCATAGGGAAAAGCCTCAAGGCAGGCTGAACTCACCTGGCTTGCAAGAAGACTCCTTGAGTAGTACTACCTGTCATTTATTTATATGGGTCTTGACATATTAGTAATGCTATGTAGATGTAACAGTCTACAATTCTGTAGAGGGCAGAAAGATGTGCAAAACTTATTATAGCTGTACAACAAGTGCAGTGTGGAGAAGGAGATGTATTGCTGAGGGGGAGCTCTCTGTCATGGCTGAGATCAGGGCACATCCTTCCCACATCCAAGTTTCAACCTCCTAAAAACCTGTGGCTTCCTTTCCACCCCTATCGTTATCCCTGAGGGGGCTTAGTCTACAGTTAAAGATCTGAGCCTTCTATGCTACCATACAGAAACAGGTTATTTTGCCCCTTTTAAAATCTAGTGTAAAATGCTAATATACAAGCAACAACTTTTATTGAGCATGAAATAGTGTCATGGACCAGTAGAAATGTGTGACCACTCTGTGGCCACACTCACGTGCAGAAACTACAGTGAGCAGCTGAATTACATACATGTGGTGGAGAGAAGAGGCAAAGCTGGCTGGCTCCAAAGTGCAGGGACACCTTCTCTCCTTCCCATCCAGATGTATGGAAACATCCAAAGGAGTTTGCAGACATATTGTGAAAGGCTTTTGAGGCAGCAGCACACTCCGCCTTCCCATTCTTTTTTGTAGAACTGTTTCTATTTTGACTCCTAATGCAATATGCCAGATAAAACCAGCTTTAATTTCTACCACTAGCTGAAAGCATTCGTTCCGGTTAGCAGTCCCAACACCTAGGCTAGTAAAAGAGTAATGAAGAAGTTAACAGCAGTGCAGCCTGACATTAGCTTGAGTTTTTACAGCCTCAAGAACTTAAAAATTATGGACTCCCTGCCCCCAAAAGATACTGGTTGAAAAAACAACTATTTTCTTTTGAAGCACAGTTCAGGCTACTTTTATGTAAAGTCTAAAGTCAGAGTGTAGTTTCCAGATCCAGTGTCCACTCGCAATTTTTTCTCCTCAAATGCAAGTGTCCATGTAATGACATGACCATATAAACTGAAGCTTCATTAAAAAAAAGTCTCACTGTCATACATCTGGTAAAATCTCAAAAGCTCACCACATTGTAACACTAATGAGAAACTAAGTTTTCTAAAAGAGAAAAAACATTTTGGCCAGTAAGATTTTTTTTTCCTGGCAGTCAGTATCTCAAATATAGACACGTAGGGCAGTGTATCAGCCCATCTTAAAAAATAAACCAGAAGCTATAAAAATGTGACTTCTTTTTTTTAAGATTTCCCACTACTTAGATCTAGATATCAGCAGTAGCAGTGGCACAAAAATTAAGCCCTTGTCCAGAGAAATAGCATTAGTGAATATTAATAAAAAGGAAAGAGGTAACAAAGAAAGATCTAGTATTTTTTCCTTATTACATATTTGAAAAGCTTCTACTTTTGTTCAAAAAAAATGTGCATGAGCTTTATCACCTAAGCATATACAGTGCCTTGAGCTTTTGAACTTCTGAGAACTGGTTTATAAATAGAGTACAAATAAGTAATTGTGCAGTGAGTGGTATCAGGGCTTAACTCATCAATGAAACTCCTCACATAAAAAAGTTAAGGACACACAGAAGTGTTTATAGGGTTAAGACTTCAGAGCAAGTGATGAGTGCAATGGAAATCCCTAAACCAAAGTGAAAATCTCTACATCTTTGATTCATGAACCACATAGCCCTTTACACACACTGACTAATGTCCATGCATCAACCTTGTGTAACAACCATCGCAAATATTTTGATAGTCCTTATTTTACAAGTGGTAAAGATCTGATGGAGAAGGAAGTAGTTGTGATTTACGACCGGCTCAGAGACGTGAAGCGGCTGTGTCTGCTCCAAGGTAAAGAAAAGGCTTGAAAACAAAAGCTAAACCATGGTGACCTCCATCACTCTATGGTTCCCATGAAGGTGACTGTCAGTGCCCCAGCAGCAGCCTGCCAACAGCTTGGGCCTACAGTGCAGCTATCTAAATGTTAAACATCTAGCCAAGCCTGTTGTCTGGGGTCTCCTTGTAGCTGATGGACAGACACGCACCAGTCTTCCCACTGATCTTGACTGCCTACAGAAGTTTGGGATGAATGGTGCCCATAGAGGCGTATCTCTCTCTGCTTTGATTATAGCTAGATGAGTGACGCAGATAAAACACTAAAACTATGGGCACCGTAAATCAGGAGTTTTGCTTTATACTAAGACTTGACCTTGGGTGCTCTCCAGTTGCCAGCAGCCCTGAAGCCCTTCAGAGCTTTTGCAGGCATCTCCTGACTAAGTGGGCACAGTGAGCTCAAAGCTGCCAGTGCACCAGTCCGAAGGCACCCCATGTGCTTAAACATTCTGCTTTTGGGGGAAACTAGAGCTTGAATACAACCTCTTTTAGCATGAGTTGTATGTCAAAAACTCAGTCTGATCTTGGACATCTGGCAAATGTATGTATATGCTTAGTTGAGAGGATAAACATTCCCCAAAGAGCCAAAGTCCTGATATTGCAACCTTGACTTTCACTGTTTGGCTTTCATCACGTCGTAGTAAATGCCATCTATCACACATACCACATTAGAGTCTACCCCCAAAGAACTAAAACAGATCCCAGTTCTATGTAACTGGAAAAAAAAACATTTTTGATAAGATTTAGAAATGTAAGATTACATTCAAATCCCCTCTCCAATAAGGAAAATGAAAAGGAAGGCTGAGAAAGAAAAAAAAAAAAAAAAGGAAAATTATTCCTGCTGTGGCATATGAAAGCTAGATGAATTTAATTTTCTGGCCTGTTTGTCCTAGCATGCTTCTCTAGGCTTGTCATCAGTTCCATTGGAACATAGGGAATGTAAAAGATATTTTAATACAAATTACTGTATTTGATTCATTCCATTCTCCTTATAAAATTGTCTGCTGTAAAATTATGTCTAATATGAAACAGTTATAATTTGCTTGCTACTCACTGTATTAATACCTATTAAAACTGACCACAGTAGCATGCACCCAGTTGTTGCAACATGCAAAAAACCCACAAGATTTATTTCAATGTGTCTGGAGAGTGCCAAAGCATAAAAGTATATTGAAATTTAAGAGGTCTAATGTAACTTTTATGTAGATCATGGACAAAACTGTCAATCAACTCAGAATGGCACAGTCAGCTGTTTCTAAACGTCACAGACCTCTTATAAATCAATTTTTGTGATGTTTCCTACATGAGTTCCACTTGTCACAGGATTTTTTGACCACAGTTTCAATATCTGCAGTGTCTGTAGACCTGTTCAAGCATTGGAAGGCTCACTACACGAAGTAAATTAACTTAAGAAAGCACATCTATTGCCAGCACTAAAGCTGACTTGCAAAAAGCTCTTACAAAAGCATGTTTATCAAAAGTACTAATTAAAGCCTGGAATCTGACCCCAGACTTACAGACTATCCTGGTGCTGGCTACAGATCAGCCCATCTATTGAAACAAACTCTCTAAGCAATACCACATGGAAGACCGATGGTCTCTAGTAGGATTGGCCTTTGTTGATAAGATCAATGGGGAGGCGAACATGACTAACACTATTTCAGTGCTTTGATACTCTGGTGAAAGGCAGTATAAAAAACCTCAGACTTATATCAACCCACTGTCACTAAGCATGGCAGAATGCCCACTCAAGTCTTTCTCTTGACAGATAGAAGCAATGCTGAAGATGTTTGTTTTGGGTTTTTATCCACAAACTAGTGAGTGGAGAACAGAAATCCATGACAGCAAGGTGATGAAGTGACAAGACCCTTTTCCTCCTGCAGGAATAGCATGCATCTTAGAATCCTAGAATTGTTTAGATTGGAAAAGACCTTTAAGACCATCCAGTGCAACCCTTAACCTAGCACTGCTAGGTCCACCACTGAACCATGTCACTTAAGTGCCACACCTATGCATCTCTTATATACCTCTGGGGGTGGTGAGTCAACCACTTGCCTGGGCAAAGTGTTGCAATGTGCTCACAGAAGGATGAAAACCACAACCATAAAGCAAGCAAACCAGCCAGTAAAAATTATTGTGGGCCTGCTAGCATGCAGAGTGATAAAAATTCGCAAACTTCAATCCTTCCTGCATATAACATGTAGATCAAACTACCTCTTACTACTTCCAGCTGTGGGAGGCTGAACATACACAGCAGGAAACCTGCAGCCACATGTAAAGGGAAGGAGGCACCCATATGGTGTGTGCTCAGACGGAGGAAGCCTGTGCTTATGGCACTGCACGTCACGCAGCTCTGGGCAACACATGGGAGAGAGGGGCAGCTGTGTGGGGACACCAGGGTGCCTTCGTGCTGCCTGACTTTCACTTAGGTCCCATTTTCATGAATTTGGAGGTATACTGAACTTGGTCTGTCCCTCTGTGCCAGGGGTCCTACGGATCATCTATGCAGTGAAGCTATGCTGGGGCATGTGGGGCTTGGTCAGAAGAAACTGCAAATCTCAGCAGTAGCAGATTTGTGGCTTCATCCACAAATCATCTAGACAAAAAAGGGCAACCTCTTTCCACTGCAAGGTTGTAAACACATATACATTTCCTAATCCTCCTGCTCCTCCTGAACACAGAAAGCATTTACTAGCCTATCTGGAAAGTCTCCTCTGTACCTAATGGCTGCTAAGAAAGAGCTAATTTAAAAATGTAATCCCAGAAAATGGCAGACAGCATCCATGTGCGCTGGAGAGAGCATACATAGGCACTCAGCTCTGGGTCTGTGAAGGGGATTCACCCTGCTCTTCTCCAGGACTTTCCCCATGGGCTCTCTTACGCATCTGTTGGCTCGCTGTTTATTGAAAATCCTACTTTTTTCCCAGCAGTTGTGATGCCTAACTCTGAGCACAGGGGGATATAAATATGAGAATGAAACACCCAAAACCTTCTGTCGCTCCTGCAACATTTAATGCCTTGCCTACAGGAGCACATAAAGAATGGGTATCCTTGTCGTGCTCTGCTGTATGTGATAAAGCAAAAGAGAGGGCTGAGAAGAATAAGAAATGCAAGAATACAGGGAATGAAGAGATCACAGAATTACAGAATCACAGAATGTCAGGAGTTGGAAGGGACCTCAAAAGATCATCTAGTCTAACCTCACTGCCAGAGCAGGATCACCTACAGCAGGTTACACAGGAGCGCATCCAGGTGGGTTTTGAATGTCTCCAGAGGAGGAGACTCCACAACCTCCCTGGGCAGCCTGTTTCAGTGCTCTGTCACCCTCACAGTGAAAAAGTTTTTCCTCATGTTTTTGTGGAACCTCCTATATTCCAGCTTGTACCCATTGCCCCTTGTCCTGTCATTGGACATCACTGAAAAGAGCCTGGCTCCATCCCCCTGACACTCACCCTTGACGTATTTATAAACATTTATGAGGTCACCCCTCAGCCTCCTCTTCTCCACGCTAAAGAGACCCAGCTCCTTCAGCCTTTCATCGTAAGGGAAATGTTCCACTCCCTTGAGATAGGAGAAATGCAGCTATCAGTGCAGGTAAATTAACTCTCATATTAGGAAAGAGGACACTGGGCAAAATATGATCTCCACCGCACTTACACTGTGCAGCTCTTCACAAGAGGATGACTACATCCAAACTGTTTGGTGGAAATGGTCAGTGTCCCATGCTAACGCCCTAAGTGAGGCGTATTTAAGATATTGGTGGTTGAGCTGGGCCAAAAATGTGCCTGGAAGGGTTATGACACATGAACAATACAGATGACTGAGTCTCATTGCCCAGAAATATTTCCTGGCATTCTTCTGTTTATTAGCGCATGCTTTGCCTTTGGGATCTCATCACCACGGGGTTTAGTTGACCTTTGTATTGCTGCAATGTGTTAATTGCTACTTTTGAGAATATGGTCTTCTGAATATTGTTGCAGGAGGCAAAACAAAAGGAGCAGTAACTTTCAGAATTGTGAGTGCATTAAACAAAAAGATATTACTACAATCTGTGGAAGTAAGACATAATCATATCATCACATATATATTGCAGCACTAGAGAAATCATTCTAATTAAATGAGCATTAAATAGACAATTTCATTACCTGGCAGACCTAACACAGGATGTAAACCTCGTGCCTCTGAGTGACATTCTTGATATGTTTTCACAGAAGAGACATGAATACACCCTGATGGTTTTGTGAAAGAAAAAAAAGAAAAGGGAATAGAATATAACATGTACCGAGGTACAAATTACCATCGTAGGTTAGTCAAACATCTTCTGCAATCTGGAATTCTGCCTCTGGCAGCTGTTAGCACAGATGCCTTGAAGGTGCAAACCCCACACAACAAGCTGCTTTGCAATGACTTGCCCATGAAACAGTTTCTGCTTAACTTTAGGAGATGCATTATGTCGCAGAGTATGATGGCTTGTCCCAGCTTGCATGACTCCTACATTTTTGTCCTAGCTTGTGTAAGAGTAGATGTGATGAGTCATAGACATCATTTGGTGCTGCTTTTAGCATTTGTGGAGGAAATTCTAACTGCTCCTTCTTACTCCTTTGGCTGATTTTTACCACTGAAGTTATCACGAGGCCAGTGGCAAAAGAGGCAGAAGCAGGTGCTCTGGCTTCAGCATACAAGACGTCTAGATGTGGATAATTTCTTCCAGACTTAAAAAAATCAAGATCTGCACAGGGAATTACATGGCATTAGCAAGGCCTACCTTGCTTTTTATGTATGTAACTTTCAGGTTATGCCAGACTTTATTTCTGTTTGTGTTGTGGCATGACACCTTGTGACTTTGATTTAAGTGGGGAAGCAGGTGGGGGCTTTGGTGCCTTACCACTGGCTGGAGATTTCTCGTCAGGAAGCCAAGTTCACCTGCTGGCTTCAGCTGCGAGCCTCCAACACCTCCAGGCCGTTGCTCTTTGGTTTTGAGGTCTCTCTTGCCCCATGGATGGGTTAACTAATGACGTTCCTCTGCTCCTGCCATCTCCTTTTACACAGAGAGCCACATGGATTGATGTGGTCACATTAATCCATCATCATGTAATGTGGTGTGGGTCCTGACACCCCACCTTGTTTCCATTTGCAAGCTTGGATCTCTGAGGAAGGAAGAAATGCTTTATGAGTCACCACCCTCAAGAGCTTTACACTTTGCGACATAAATGTAGGAGGATGTTGTTCAGAGGCCTTTCAGTTTGCTCTAAAAACCTGCAAATTCAGGTGCAAAAACCAGAATCCTGATTTCCTCTGTTTGGCTATATGGAAATGATTATACCAAAATGCTGATACCTGCAGAAACTTCCATACAATATTCAAGGCTAAGAAACAGCAAGTAAAGACCCTCAGCACCAAGCTGTCTTGAGAAATGAGCTTCACTTTACCATTGCATGCTTTGCTCTTGTTGATGCCAATAAACTCTAAGCAAGTTATCTGCAATAGCAAAACCTTACTTTGCATAAGCATAAATAACATGGTTTTTATGAAAGATTCCAACTTGGTGGCTACATCAGAAGGGGAAATAGGTGGAAAAGATTATGAGAGTGTAATTCTTAACTGGCATGTGGCAAAGGGGAAGTCCAGCTCTTAATACATTGTGGAACTATCCGGTAAAAAAAATTATGCATGCTTTTGGACTCCATTTCATCCACAGATTAGAAGCACTAAGTTGCCACAAGAGAGGCCAAGCACATTTGCAAAAGAACACAAGTACCCCATCCTTGGAATATCTGTAAATACAGTACTCCAAAACCATCTGTCAGCCCTCCAAAACCACTGTAGGAAAAGTAAATATTAATAACTGCTACTAACATCTAGAAACAGCAAGTTGGGATTTCTTCTGAGTTATGGCTAGTACTTAGACTAACACCGTCTCAACAACTTCTTCTGT
>NW_009734744.1:78783-110044 GCF_000703405.1 Apaloderma vittatum | reverse complement strand
GAAAGAGTTGGAGGGAGGGAAACTAAGAAATGAGAAGAACCAAGCCAATTCCAAACAGTCATTCAACACTGAAAAGGTGGAAAGTCAAAGAAAAAAAACCTAGAGACTTGTAGATTATATGTCTTTTGATCTGGGCTTGTAGAGAGCACTTAGTTGGCCTGTTAGACGCTTCTACTTCAGCTACGAGTGCCAACTTATTTTTTTCTCTTGGGTAATTATCATCCACCGGGAATTTGGATGTCAATAAAAACAATAAATATTGCCTGAGCCACCTAATAATCTAGAGTGCCACCAGATAAAAAAGGAATAGGGAAGAAGATTAGAGACTGATGTGAAGAATCACAGAATCAGAATTATTGAGGCTGGAAAAGACTTCTGAGATCATCAAGTCCAGCCTGTGTCCCAATACCACCACATTGGCTAGACTAAATGCCACATCCAGCCTCTCCTTAAACACCTCCAGGGACCGTGGGCAGTGCATTCCAATGCCCAGGGATTCCATCCAGCTGAGGATGGAAGAAGTCCCTCTGATTAATCAGTCTTGTGACACCTTTTTGCTCTGTCTCAGCCCCCCTGTTCTGCTTGAGAAAGTAGCTCTTCAGGGAGTCAAAGAGGTAAGACCAGAAGAGTTCCAAATAACCTCTTTCGGTGATTGAAATTTATAGTGGGGGTGCCTACACCACTGGCATGTTGCATCTTGGTGAAGGACCCACACAGTTTTGGGATACTTGCTCTGGTCAGACTGAGTTTAAACCAGGTATCCGACATTTCCCCACAGTGGTTTTACTGTTGAAGCCTGGAGTATTTCTTTTAGTTTATCAATGAAAAGAAACAAAGGGGAGCTTGGATCAACCTCAGCAGGTGATGCTGTCACGGCATCCTCCTTCATCATCAGTTGTGGTAACAAGGGACTGTTAGGGATGGTGGCAAGCTGGCAGAGTGCTCACAGGGCTCCGTGCACATCAAATAGGAGATGAAAGGCCTATCAGAGTCATATCGTCTTTTTTTCTTCTTTTCAACAAGGACACACATTTTTGTTGCAGTGAGATGGATGCTAGATCAGCTTTCTGAGCCAGAAACAGCTCTCAGGCTTTCAACAAAAGACCTCAAAGTCCTCTTTGACCTCGGCATGGCCAGAGATCTCACTGCTGCCTCTGCCAGATATGACCTAATTTTTGATGAACAGATTTTCAAAGTGGTTTAGGCTTGATAATCTATACATATTAGCTACACTTCTCTGTTATCTGCAAGTGTAATATTGCCTGCTATTTATTTAACTTCTACTGTCTCTGTGTGATACCCTGCCAGCAAACTTCATCACTGAAGTATCTGTAAAGTGTGCACTCGGATGAAGAAAATTAAATGTTTTAGAGGAGTCGGAACACTTAGGAAATGTGCTGGAGATATCTATCCAGGCCTAATGAGACAAAAATTATAACGTTCTCCTTTTCTCTCTAAACTCCCTCCTGTTCATTTACGAAAGAAAGAGAAACTTCAGGAGAAGCAGTGAATGAGCCCTGCTGACATAAATGAGAATTGCATATTGCAGGCAGATTCAGAAGTGCACTTTCTGTGGCACATGACAAGGAAAGTGTCACTGCCTGTCCTGACATTTGCTTGTATATAACAGCTAAAGGCCTTCCCATGCATCAGGAATCTTGACATAACGTAAAATTTTCGGAAAGGCAAAATTGCAGCAAATTGCATGCTGCCCTTTGTGAGAAGGTACAAGCACAGAGAATTAATGGTGATCTATGTGCTATAGTGACTTTTTCTGACTTGAATTTCTCAAGAGGTGCTTCAGAAGTTCAGCTCTCTTTCTTCCCTGCCCTTCACTTTGCTGGGAACTGAAGCTGCACCACTGGCCACTGAGATAGCCAGGTGTGGTACTTGGATCCACATTATTAGTTTCTGTGTTTATAGGATTAACACCAAAACCATGACAGAGCACTTAAAGACAAGGATAAGCAGGGGACACCGATAGCCTGATCAGAGAAAACAGACTGAACCAGCTCCTCTCAGGGCTATTGCAGTGTGTGCAAGGGAGCCTGTACCTCAGGTACCTGCAGTGGGGCCCCCGCCATAGCAGTTTGCATGCCCAGGTGCCAGTGCCTGAGGAGACCATGATCCAGGGGCAGCTGCTGGACAGACTCACAGTCCAATCCTATCGCTGAAGGGACCCACATTATACATATATGTGTATTTCCCACTCACACACCTTTATCCTGAACTGCCAGAGAGTGAGGCAGGATTAGCCCGTTTGATCTGCCTGTGCTGGCATGAGTTTTCCTGTCTGTGTTGATCTGTGAGGCCAGCCATGTGTGTATGTGCATCCTGTGTGGGTGTGGACATGTGCTTGTGTTCAGCTCCTTCTACAAGGAGGACCTGGGGGCATGAAGCTGTGGCTGCCTCACCTTGATCAGGCTGCTGTGTTTGGCAGCCCCTACAACAGACTACTTGCAGAGTCATTGCTTGTTTTCGTTTTATGTCTATTCATCAATTTTGTGGAGAAAATATGGAACCAAGTACTAGCAAAAAGGAGCATTTTGGCTCCCCAAACCCCAAAGATGTGACTGGACTGTACAGCTAGATTTAAGATCCCAGATCAATTCTGCCATTAGTGTTGCCAGTGTAGCTTGGATTTGAGTGTGCTTTAAACACCTGAATAATTCCCCAAGACCCCAATGGTTCTTGAAAATTGCACTGAGGTTGCCCATGGTCAGAGCAAGCTGCAGCCCACTGAGGTCTGACCCCATCTGCAGTCATACCTCTGGATGACAGATAATGAGAGGGAAGAAAGGGCCAAGGACAAAAAGCTGTGAGAGAAGAGCCAGAGATGAGAGAGCCACCTTGCTCATCTGCATACAAGACAGCGTCTGCCTCAACAGCTCTTTAAGCCTCTTTCTCCACTTGAATCTATAAAAGGAATAAGATAAAATAACCCAACAATAGAACTCTGTGTGATTCAAGCCACAATACTGTGTGTGTTACAAAAGACAAAGCTTTTGTTTGTATTTGGCCGGTATCTATGAATCACAGTGGGCACAAAGATTTGTACCAACCTTTGCACCGTCTTTCATGGTCTGCAGATGTCCCCCACTGCTGATTTATTTCAGGTTTGAGCTGGTTTAGTGAAGAGACGTTGCAGAGGGCAGCTCTGATGGCCTTACTCTTAACTGTCTTTTACCTTACATTGTGCTTCTTGCTTTTTAATCTTTCTTGAGCTTTTTTTTTTGGTGATTTCTTTTTGTTTTTTGTTGGGGGTTTTGTTGTTTTATTTTTTAGATTTGGGCAAAGAGAGGATGAAATAGTGCTACTGGGAATTGGTGACACTGCCAACTTGCTTAGTGGTATTTTTACAGTCAGATACAATGACTCGAAGAGGAACAAAGCGAAAAAGACCCTACTACTTCCTGCCCAACCCTGTTTTCCCAAATGGCTGAATCTAATCTATGCAATAAGGAGTATCTCTTCCAGTCCAAGGAAATATTTGAATGTGATGTGCTAAAGAAGATACTGAAGTCAGTGAATAACCACCCTTCTCCCACTGTGGTGTTTACTGATTTTATCATTAGATTACTGCACAGTGTTTTTTTTAAGCCACCAAGCTGTTACACTAGCCCTAACTGACTTTCACTCTCTTAAATGAAATGTCTCCTCTATTCAACAATCACTTATTTCACCAAGAGTGGGGCCTTCTCTTCAGGGACCTGACACTGAGCACGTTCCTTATCACGCAGCCCTGCTTTTACTTCTCCGCAGTCAAAGGTTTTAAGGGCAATGCTCACCATGAACCTTAAAGCCAATGTCCTTTTTTTTTCATGGACCACAGGGCTTACTGAGATCAGTTCATGCTTCAGGCCTAAAGACAATGGTTGGAATAAAACAGATCTTTCTGGAAAAACCTCCAGTATAAACATTTTTTTTATCCATTGTGAATTGTTCCAGTGATGAAGTACTTTCTTACAGCCAATTACTTTTAATTACAAATTTATTTCCAGCCCCAGCCACTGGATCTTTCTTTGTGCCTCTGTCTGCCAGACTGAAACACTCTCTCCAGTCAACCGTTAATATATAGATGTCTATAGGTTGTAATAAAGCCACCTTTTGTTCTAATGGTCCCTTTACACCCCCCTCTAACAGTTCATCATATTTTTGTGTTTTATTTGTGAATAGTCTCAGGAACATCAATGTAAAATCTCTATTTTCCACCAGCTTCCTTTCTCCCTCAGTTCTCTCTCCCACTACACACAGAAAAACGTCTGTATCAAAAACATCTTTAGATGATGAACACACCCCTGTGCAATAGTATTTTGAGATCAGAGGTTTGCCCACCTTGTGTATGGCATGTGCCCCATTGATACTGCATCACCCTTATTGCTTGATAAAAATGTTATGCAGTACCCACTCATATCCTCAGGTTCATCATCAAGCTGGCAGGTCTACAAATTATCCGGGTCACGTCATTTATCGTTCTAGCTTTCTCCCAGGCATCTGGAACTTCCCCAGTGTTCTAAGATTTATTTTCTTTGGCTGGCTGGGTTTTTTTTTCCTTCAAACTGCTGGATACAGGTTACTCAGAACTTTGCCTGACTTTATTATCTGCTGTTTAACCTTCTCTTTAGTTACAGCTAGAGAAAAATTATGTGATCACTGTTGGTTGACATGAATGAATGATTAGGGGGTTTTACCCTCCTGGATATAAGATAAAAATATTACCAAATAAGCCTCTTTTTTACTTTTTTCTTATTGGCAGTTTTACTATTTCTATCCTGTAATGGACTCATGTCATTGTTAACATCCTTTATGTTCTGGAAATACTTAAACAAAATCCCAAACATAAGCCAAAATACTCCTCAAGAGGCAACTTTCCTCAGCTCTGCTTGTCATGGTTCTCCTTGTGACCAGCTGCTCCTTTTACCAATTTTCTGCAAAACCTACTTTCTGATTTATATGTATTGTCATTAAGCTCTTTGCATTTTCTCTTGAGGTCCAAGTGCACATATGAATAAGAAGTTTTACTTCCCTTCTGAGGCGGGCCATTTAATGACAGCAGTTTTCTTCCTTGAGTATGGCCTTTTTGGGCATCCACTTAGGTATTAGCCAGTGATTCTCAATCATCATTCAGATTTTCCTATTAATAAAGTCTTTCTCACAGTTGAATTTCTCCCAGCATTGTTTTCAGCTAAAATGAAATTTTCTCTTTAAGGCACAATGAACATGCTTTATTAGCTTGGACTTCATTCTGTTTGGAGATAACAATAAATATAATCCCACTGTCATCAGTTATACCTAAGCCATTGCTAATTGTTCATTTTATAATCAATCTTTCTGCTGTAATACAGACAAGATCTATTGGAAGAGATTTCCTTTTGGGCTGTAGCACTGAAATTGTTGCCTGTAACCTTTGCAATGGTAGTCTTTCTCTCAGATTGATTTAGTACAGAAAACTCGGATTATCTCAGAAAATCAGGGTACCCAAAAGGTAAAAATCCTGATAACAAAATAGGTCAAGAAAACAGCCCATGATTCTGCCAGATCTTCTCATGGTGTCTAAAGCGTGCAGCCAGATCACCCCCAGGCTGTACGTAGTCCTTCTGTGGAGCACACATCGCCGTGCTGTGTAGATACCCAAACAAATGAAACCAAGATCTACCAGGTCTGGGAAAAGTAGACTTACACCAGCCCAGTGCCTTGCTTGCACAGTCAGTCTTGTCGAACAGACTCATAGTCCTGTGGTGCCCTCAAAGAACTTTCTCTCCAGCCCAAGTGGGCACCTCTGAGATGCTTAAGCGCTGTGGTGACCATCTGCTCTCTACAAAACAGACCCCAACCTCTCTCAGGGACCAGTTGGCTTCTCTCTTGATTTCTCTTTAATGTCTTGCCCTGTGAACAAGGACACTGGGAGCCTCCTCCCAGTCTCTCTTCCTGTGCAATAGTTTCTTTTTAGTTTGATTTATATTTATATATATATAAAAATAAAAACTCTTTTTCTTCTTTTCTCAGGTGACTCTATTCTGAGGAAACCTCCTGCCTGGCCCCTCTGGAAACCAGTCCCGTAACATTTTATGGATTTTAATTAAAACAGCATCTTTAGCAGCCCATGACACGCCACCACCATGTAGTACCATCCTTCAGCAGGGATTCAGAAGATGCACAAGCTCCACACTTACATAACGGGATTCCCTCTGGTGTCAAAACCAAAACTGTCTGGCTGCAGGTTCATCATAAATCTTTTGGGTAAAATGTGATTTTAATGCAGAGTGCACCCAGTTTTCTTTTTATTGTTATCAGTATAACAAAAAGGATTAAAAAGGAAGATGCACTTGAAGAAGACTTCGTAAACACAGCACCTAACAAACGTCCCCTGGGTGCCTGCATCTGCACAGCACAGAGAGATGAGATAAATATAACTGTCTCATACAAATGTAGGAAGACCAGGCCTTGGAGTTTACTCTTATCCAAGGGATTCACTGTTAACTTTTTCTGAACCACTAACTTACATGGCATTGAGTTTTATTTTAGAAGTGCAGTTACTCGGTGTTACATGCAAGAAGTGATATTATTTTGTGCCTCAAATTTCCTTATATTCAATATTTCATTCTTTGTTCTGTGGTGGGGAATGAGGTATGGTACAAGAGGCTATCCTGCTCTGTGAAAATTAAATATGAACATATATCTACGTATAATAGGGAGGAAATATTTTTCCAAAAAGTCTTAGATGAGAAGCTGAGCCTTCACCCCAGTATTTTTCACAGCTGCTTTTAGTACACTATCAGCATCCTCAATGCTAGCCTATTCCACAAAGGTTGAAAAAGGTAGCAAATAGTACTTGCATGATGATTTCATTTTTTAAAAGAAAAATTTATCGAATTTAGGCACGCACACGCACATATGCACATTACTAGATCATTTTCTACTGAGTTCAGCTTGCAGCATCCTCAGTTTCCACAAGACCTTTTCCAGACAATCCCCGAAGAATTTAGATTTTGTTGTATGAGGGTTTTTTCCCTTTTAACTATTTAATTATTTCTTTTTTTTTTTTCCTTGTTTTCTCTTTTTTTTTTAAGGTGTGCTAGCGCTTGAAGGAGTAGCCTGTGTTTGCACTGCAGGCCACCAGTAGCTGATTCAACAGTGCAGGAGCACAAACACACACAGACTCACTGACACACGCACACAGAGCTCCACAGAAAAGTGATTGATGACCAGTTTTAGTGTCAGAACTGTGATATTTCTGGCTGAAGAACTTTTTACCCATTCTTTTTGATACAAAAGCCATGGCATAGAGATAAGAGGTGGAGCACTTAGGATATATTTACAAAGATTAAACCACTGACTTGGCTTTAGTTAAAGTAAATTCTCCTGCTTCCCACTGTGCAGCGAAGGTTTACAAAGGGAGGACTGGCAAAGGTTGCTTCGTCTTCTTTCCTGGCACTGTCTGTTGGCTCCAAAACAAATGCAGGACTTAAACCACATAAAAGGGCAGCAAGGTATTAGCACTTTTGAGGGGTTCGGCATCTGACACATTCCTAATCTGCCTGCGTAGGTTTTAGATCTGAGCCACTGCAGTGCCTTTATAATGACAGGGCAATTTAACAAGCCCAGAATTCAAGATTCCTTCAGCAAATGAGGAGTTACCGAGCCCAGCTCTCAGCCCCTCTGTCGCTACTGGAAGGGCTGCCTGGTTCCCTGCTCTCCCCAGGGGCCAAGGAGGCATGGGAGCCCCAGAAAATCACATTGTGCTATAGATTAAAACAGTCTCATTTGCCCTAAAGCTGAGATCATAGGATATTGACTTAAGGGGGGATTTCAAGGAGTGGTAAAAGAGGAAAATTACACAACTGCTATCATAGCACTGAGCTGCTTTGGACCTTCAGACCAGGAAGGTTAGCTTGACAGTACCTTTAGAGAAGTAACAGAAACCTTTAGCACTGAAGATATGATCTTGTTGAGGGAAAGGGGCTACCTGCTTGGCCAGACCCTGAGAGCAGAACATGGCAGAACGACCACAGAACAGCAGGGAGGGGCATTAACAGCATAATGTAAGAGGGGATACCAGGGACACAATTCACAAGAGAAGAGGTCAAATAATAAGGAGGTAAGGCTACCCAAAAACGTATTCGAAGATTTCAAATATATCTGGAAGGTTTGTGTTAGTGTATTTGCATTAACATTAATGTGACGCACTACTCTGCACTGCCTGCAAAATGAGATTGTCTTGGCTGTGGCGGGAGAGTAGGAAAGGGCAAGTGTCATGTCTATAAACAAATTATGCATCCATCAGATCATTCCCTTCATAATTTATTATTACAGCAAATCGTGATTTAATAATAGTAAACATAAGTAAAGAGAAAGGAAAGGAGTTGAATAACAGCCTTTCACTTTAGTCTGGCTTTTGTCCCTGGTGAGGAAAACAGTCATCGAAATCGACTCTGGGAGGCATAATCCAGAGGAAGACACAGTGGGGCAGGAAGACTGTGCTGAGAGAATATTGTATCGCCAATCAAAGTGGAAGGACATATGGGCTAGGTGTGGCACAGCCTCTCCCAGGCTTAGTCGTGTTCAATATTTTTATTCATGCCCCAGACGATGAAACAGAGAGGATATACAGATGGCAGCCAGCAGGGAGGGACTGTCAGGAGTTTGGAGGACAGGATTAGAATTCAAAATGATCTTGGCAAACCAGTGTTTTTAAGGTCTAACAGAAAAGCATGCTGCTCTAGCGAGGAGCTTATGGATTCTGCATCTCCCCAGGAATAACTGGCTATATGCTGCGAGATGCCGAACAGCTGCCTGGAGGGCAGTTCTGCAGATAACCATCTAGAGGCTGTAGCAGATCACAAGGTGAATTGCAACTTAGTGTTGTTGCGGAAGAGGGCAACCCCAGACTGGCAATGCATAAGCAGAATTTCACTCTGTGAGACAATTTGCATCTTTGCAAAGTGACTGTGAATATCTGTGTGTAGTCTGGGGCACTGTTCTTCAAGAAAGATATGACTGTACTGTACTGAGCCCCAGAAAGAGGACTCACTAGAGGTCTAGAAACACAATGCAGGACAAGAAGATTAAAATAATAGGGTTGCTTGAGAAGAGAGGACTTTTAGCCGTGACACATGGGAGGACAAGAGACAGGCTTAAATTACAGCAAAGAAAACAGAGGTTAGAGATCAGGAAACACTTTTCTAATACTAAAAAGTCACACAGCAACAACCAAACTATGACATGTCCACCACTGTAGGATTTTGAAAGGTTTGCTGGTGTATTTGAAATGTGCTGAGCCCAGCTGACAGCAAAGTGATGATTTCTCCAGCCTATAAATGGGGTCAGACAGCTACGTCCTAGCCTGCTTCCCCAGAGGACACTCAAACCACATTTTCTAAACCTCAGAATTGTCTCTCAGCACTTAACTCGGGGCAGGAGAATTCTGCAGTGGAAGGACCAAAAACACAACCCCTTCTTACAGTCTCTCATGATGTGTCATCTCCTTCATCATACTGTCTTCTTGGAGTCCTGCTGTTTAACACCCAGCTCCTCCTCTTTGTGATACAGGGAGCTTGGGTCAGTGCTAGGTGGTCTGAGGATCTGCACAGGAACTTTGCAAGCCTGAGAGGTACAATCAACAGTCTGGTGGGTCAAGCTGCTGTCAAAATCACTGGGCTAAGCTCATTTCATTAGGAATGGGGTGAAACAAGTCTTACTTGGCAAAAATGTTTACCCCAAACCAACAAGTGAATTAGAATTAAAATTAAAAACAAGATGACCAGTGAGATCTCTCTGATAACCCCACATGTTGTGACCTCTATTACAATGCATATACTGGGCAAATAAAGTCTCTAGGAATGTATTTTCTTAAGAAACAAATAAGCTTTAAGTGAAAAGAGGTTAAAAGCAGGCTTAGGGTACAGATCTAACAACCACCTTCAAAAAAACAAACAAAAGAGAAATTTATGATTTTTGAAAGGATATTTTTCTTTTATTTCAAAGCAAAACAACACTTTAACATCAGTTTTCAACCAATAGCGTTAGTATATGCTGGCAACTATAAAAGTTTATCTCCAAAAAAAATCCACATTAAAAACATTGCAGACAATCAGTGGGTTAGTGTCTCAGGGAATTTAAAATGCATAGTACGCAACCTGGTTATCAAAATTCATAAAGGAACGACTGTGCTGTAAGACTTTTCAGGGGAGGTACAAGACATTCTGCTCACACTCAAGAGCACGAGTGTGGCACAGCCAGCTGGGTTTTTAAATGCCTACCATTGTGGTTTGCTCCATCCATCAGTCAGTCAGCTCTCAGATAAAGTTACTTGCAGCATTCATTTCTGGGCTTTAATGCTCTTAAGAACCAATGAACTGTTGATTATGGGGGTGTCTCAGACTGTCAGAGGGTTTCTTTTACTCTCATTACATGGTTTAGATGTTGGGGGGGGGGAGAAATAAGCAGACAAGAACAAACTGAGGAAACATCTAAAGACCGTGAAAGGGCATATTTTCAACACAGACTCCCACATGGCCCTTTTGCAGAACTTGCAGGCATGTCGATTTGCATTTGGCAAGTGGGTAATTGAACAGAGAGATGACATTTTATACAGACATTTGCAGTTACTTCTTTGTTGTGCACAAATATGTTGCACAATCATGCAATTTTCTGGGCACAAAATGAATGCAAATGCAAATTCTTCAGGTGCACTTAAAAATCATATTAAAAACCTACATATGACTCTTTCAACATGGAATTCACTGTTCTCACTTCCACTTCTTCCTTACCTCACATCTCTAGCCAGAAACATTAAAAATACACAGAACTCATAGAGAAACAGCAGCCCCAGCTCTGAATCTCCATGTTTTTCTGTGTTTGAATAAAACGTTTAATGTTACTTGAGCTGGCGAGAAAGGTGGGGGGTTGTGTGTGTCTTAGTAGAAATTAATGTTTTGGTTGGCTGGACAAGCTCAGGAAATTTCTGTAGTGAGCATGATGAGAGAGGATGTTTGGCAAGATGTTTTCCAACAGCTGGTACAGGTGAAGGATTAGGGGGAAAAAAATGCTTAAGAGATTTGTCCCTGATTTTCTACTTTGTACCACTCTTAGATATAAAAGCAATTTTAGAATCTAACTGAAATCTCCCTGAAATCCATGAATCTCTTTCTACTGGCTCAATAAGACTTGAAACAGGCGCTCTGAATGTCATGTTGGTTGTTAAAAACATTTCAACGTTCCTCCACGCCCTCTTAAACACAACTATTTTGAGAGGAAGGAGCACATATTGGCCTCTCTATTCAGCCTGGGCTCTGAGAAACCACCCGTGTGACTCTGCTCATGGTCGAACCAAATGATTTGTTGGTGTCCCAACATGGTAGATGACGGGGCTGAGGTGTCCCACTGGCTTCCCCCTTCCTGCATGACTGGGAGAATGGGGGAAGAAAGGCTACAAGGGGTACAGATCCTCAAACTGTCTCATGATAAAGGTGATATTCAGAGGGACACACACAGCAACATGTTTGGACACGATGTGATGTGCTTTGTAGTGCATAATGAATGGGCATGGTCATTGGTTGGTGCCTTTGCAGTGAGAGAGCAGGATCAGGTCTTAAAACTCGGCGTAATTTGTTATACAGAGGCTTTCCAGCGATTTTCTTCATCCCATTCCTTCAGCAATACAGCTCCGCTCCACCATAAACACTTCAGAATATACCTAATGTATTTGGTATTTGTGATATATAGAGACTTCTGCAAAGTGAACATTTACTGACTCCAGAATTGCTTTTGTTTAGTTCATTATGAAGGTCGGAATTATTATAAATCTACACAAATTGAAGTAGTCTTTTGGCATGACTCTGATGTTTGAACTAAGTTAATAAAAAAAAGATATATAGTATTTGGGTATCATTTAATCTTAGGAATCCATAGTGAGCAAAAAGACCAAAATAAACTCTTGCAACACACATGTTTATTCACATATTAAGATTCTCTGAGACTGTTCTACATTACTGACTTTCTTATGCTTGGAAAATAAGAAGGCTTTTTCATATTCATGCTCAGTGAGTGAAAACACATCACTCGGGAGACCATCTGCTTCTCTCTGGAGCACGGATCTTGACCTTAACACGTTGGGCTGCATACAAACTTGAGGGGAAAAGATGTATTTGGGTGCTTCAGCATAATCTTAAGAGCATGGATAATTGAGTCAGCATTCAGGGGATGCAGTGTTAGTTCAGCTGCTACAGCAGCCAAAATTATGGGAGACGATTCAAGTTTTCACTTCTCTGCTTCAGTACAAAATATTCTACTACAACCCATTTGCCATTTTACCTCAACTCATTTAAATGGGGTCAAACCCCGGTCCCCAAGAAACAGATGAGAGTTTTGCCACTGACTTCCCTGGGATCAGAATTCAGCCTGCAGCAAGGAAGGAAAAAAAAAAAAAGAGAGAAGAAAACTAGAGGCAGCAAGTCCATCTGGAGAATGGCAAGCTGCCCACCACCTCGGTGCCCGCAGTCAGCACAGCCTGAACAAAGGCAAGGGAGGCGGGAGATGCAGTTTGGACAGGCACTACTTTAACCCCACTGTGACTTCTCGGGCTTCTGAGGCGACACAGAGCCTCCTCAGGCAGCCTCTCTAGAGGGACACATTTTCTCTTCCTTCAGTTTAAACAGAGAGTTTAAAGAGGCAATGCTGCAAGACATGCCACCAACTTCCAAGGAGCTGCAGGACTAAAGCTGAAAAAGAGCATCTTTGTTGTTGTGAGGAGGAAGGAGCTGCCTTTAACACATCACTCAGCTCAAAGGTTCAAGGTGCTTTGGCTTGCAGGGCTGTGCAGGGAGGGGAAGCTCAAACTCCTTTAATATTTTCAAAAAATATTTCTTCCTAGGGCTGAGTTTTGAAGGGACTTTTGAAAGAAGTCCTCGACAGACGCCTCCCTCCTGAGAACATACTTTCTTAGAAACATAGAATCATAGAAGGGTTTGAATTGGAAGACACTTTTAAAGATCATCTAGCCCAACATCCCTGCAGTGAGAAGGGACATTATTAAGTAGACCAGGCTGCTCAGAGCTCTAGCCAGTCTGACCTTGAATGTTTCAAAGGATGGGTCTTCTACTACCTCTCCAGGCAACCTGTGCCAGTGTTTCACTACTCTCACCGTAAAAAAACTTCTTCTCTTCTTTTCCCCGTGCTGTTAGGACAACTGCAAAAGAACATTTTGAGAAGGACTAGAGGCACTGGAAGAGAAAAGGTGCCATGCCAGGGTGCTCCCCTGAAGCTTTAAGGGCATAAAGACATGATACAACATGTCATGCACAACATGAGCCCTAGGAGCTTGCAGCAAATTAACTCCTGACTCAGGGTTCAAAAGCTGAGGCTGAACCTAAGCAGGATTATCCCAGATGGGGTGACTCCAGCACAAGTTCCTACACTGTAGGCAGCCTGGGTAATAGGAGGAGGAAAGGTGGTAAAATTAGCTGCAGAAATCCTTGTAGTATTCAAGTAGCTGTTCTCTGCTCTCTTCACCATGTGGTTACCTAAATCAGAGTAAAATTACCTTGAGCAACTTGGCGATTTGCTGGGGCAACATTATTGCTCCTGACTGCCATTTCACTGTTGCTTCAGGTGTAGACTGTCATTGGACCAACTGTCTAAGATTCAAGATATGCCCCACCTGTCTTGAAAGCACTTCTCTCAGGTCACAGCAGTTTAACGTGA
This sequence comes from Apaloderma vittatum, assembly GCF_000703405.1. Lineage (NCBI taxonomy): Eukaryota > Metazoa > Chordata > Aves > Trogoniformes > Trogonidae > Apaloderma > Apaloderma vittatum. The sequence continues at coordinate 96,343 of NW_009734744.1, read as the reverse complement.
TCTGTGCGAGCAGTGCAGTGTGGGAGTAGAAGGGCTTTATGGATTGGAGAACATGGAAGAGAAAATTGGTCATTTTAGACTGACTCAGGGTAAAGGCTCAGTCTAGTTCCACGACAATGAGGTGAATGCAGCTAACAGTGTTAGTGAGGAAACTGCTCATAGCAGTTGCTTGCTTGTACCAAGAAAAGAAGAAAACTACACCTAGTGTCATGAAAAGCCTCATAGTCAGCTACATGTACTGAAGAGCATGACCAAATCTTGCATATGCATGAAATGACCCCACTTTCTAAGTGGCACAAGAGAAATGACAGAAAAAAAAGACACTCCAAGTCTCAAAAAAGGAAGAAGCAGATCCACAGAATGAATGTTTTCTTGTACAAACATTCGAAGTGGCAGCTGGGTATCTAGAGGAGGAGCATCTCCAGAGAAACAACCTTGAAGATATTACTTCAAGACACAGAGATAACTTCCAGTCTACAAGAACACAGTGAAAGACAGCTTTCTTGTGATGAGAAACCAAAGGAAACAGGTAACCTGCAATGACAACACACAGTATTTGGGAAATAAAAACTGTAGACTGAAATATCAGTGAACCAAAAAGTCTGATACTCTAGAAAATTCATGTATGAAAGAGATGGAGGAGGCTGGTGTCCCAGCGGGAGACCACTAGAAATATTGTCGAGAGAGCTGCAAGGCAATAGAGCAACACTTGGAAGAAATCCAGGTATAAAGAATAAGAGATGGCTTGATAAAGACCCTGGAAAGTCTTGGAAAATCAACATGCAGCAAGGGTCACATGCTGCTAGACTCACAAGATGGTATTTGTGGGGTGGAGGAGACAGAGCAGGAAAGTGCTCCCAAGAATCTTTGACTGAGGGAATGGCATCGAGGGTGTCAGCCACAAGGAGGTTGGATATATGGGAAGAGTGGAGCTTTCCAAATGTCAAAGCATTGTAGGAAAGAGGACTGACATGGGAGGGGGTTTGACTCTGCCAAATGCCTGTACACAATGTTCCATTGCCTTACTTGTAGGCCAGGGTTGGACACACTGTGGGAGATGCCCAGGCAGCTGCTCAACTGTGAGCATGGTAGCAGCTGTAGCACGACAAAGCATTTTGCTGTCATTCCCAAAGAGACAGTGACAAAAGAGAAAGACTGGTGACATATCTCCAGCCCATGGAAGCCACACCAATGGCAATCAGAAGGGCTTAGGAAGGCTCCAAAGTCAGGTTTTTTCAATGTCCTATTCCTGCCACATTATTAAAACCAGGAGGAGATAGTTTCAGTCAAAAACTTTGTGAACTAGTTTTGTCGATTCAGCGGCTTGAAACAAATTCAAGGGAATGGCAGGTCGCGTACCTGAATGTGCACAGGAGAGACCAAGCAGAGGCAGAAGCAGCTGAGACATCCCCTTCTTCAGTGCAGTCTGCAGAGGCAAAGGCTGTGCATCCAGAGACACCCTTTGCTGAGAAGACCGTAGCAGAGGATCCATGTTAAATAAGAGGGCCAAATCTTGGCGAGGGTGGCCTGCTCATCGAAATTCTCTGTCTGAAGTTATGTGGGTGCGTCAAGGCTTTCAGCACTTAACTCAGGAACAGAACAGGGAATAAATATCCAGAGGTCACAGGGGTGTAGCTGGGTGATGGAACTGAGACAAATTTTCTTGTTATTATTGTTGTTATTGTTTTTCTATTAGTTCCTATTACAGCATATGGTCTCGTCCCAGCAGCGAAGCTGACCTCTTTTGAAAACCCAGTCCCCCATGGCTGTCAGGATTGGAAAGCTGTTGCATGGGCTAAAATTTATGTTTTGACATTGCAAGTTTGAAAAATTTTAGAGATGAAACAAACCAGAGCTGACAGGATGTGGGGAGGAGAGTGGAGAAGGAGTTAAAAAGGTTACAAAACTGTAGATATGAAACTGAGGAGAGTTAACTATTTATCACAAATCACATTTGATAAAATGCAGAAAGTATTATAGTTCGGTTTCTGATTTCATTTTCCATTTGAAGTTGGACTGAACTACTAAAAATGTGCTTTTACTGCAGGAGGTAGATCAAAGTGTGCAAAGGAATGCAAGAAAGAAATGCACTTCAGATTATAATTACTGGCAGCATCGGTCATTAGTTGTAGTGAGGTCTTCACACTGCCTAGTTTGTAAGTTAATTCAGAGTAGATTTTGAACTTGAAAAGCAGGTCGTTCTGTATTCTAAAATGAGACACAGAAACATTAAAGAAAATGACAAGATTAAAATGATCTGTAGACGGCTCCCTGTGGCCAGACCAACAGAAACAATCAACATAGAATTAGCTTAAAATTAGCTCTAGTTTTCATCCAGAGCTGGCATATCTCAGAGTCAACAGCCACTACACTCTGTGTTGACTGCTGCAGGACCTGCTGAAACCTGGGTCTGGCATTTTAGCGTCCTGGCCTGCCAAGCCTCTTTCTACAGAACAGGGCAGTTTTGCAAGAAGTCTTTGCAAAATATTTTAATAATGAAAACTTTAAAAATACACAGCTGTTTTGCAAAACCCTCGTAACAAAGATCCCTTTGAGATCAGCTCCACACAGGCTCCGTAGTGGATGTGCTACCATCAGTACTCTCAACAGAGACATTATGGAGCCTGGCGTTCCCCCCATGCCTCTTTCACCCCCCGGGTCCCCTGCTTGGACTTTGTTCCTTTCATGTGCTGCTGCCTGCTCAAGTCCTTGCTTCAGCGTTTTTATTTGTGTGCCAGTGACTGCTTCCAGAGGTTAGGCACATTTGCCCCTTGGAGCAACCTCCTCAGAGGGCTACTTGTCCTGTCTCCCTGCTGCTGTGGCTCAAACAGGACATGCTGGGGCATCATTTGGGGTGAAATTCAGCTCCCAGCTGAACTGGGTAATGCTGAGGAAAGGCAGTCCCTGGGACCTATGTAGACCTGGCCATCATTTAACTTCCAGAGGAGTATCTGAGCCCCTGATATTTTAATTCTGCCTTTCTACACATGGACCCACACCTGATGCATGCTGGGAGTAGGGTTCGAGGTGCTGCTGTGCCTGACACCTGCATACTGGAGATTAGCATCAAGCTGGATTTCTCGATCATTGTTACCGACAAGTGTTTAGTGGAATCCATTTTCCAGAGTGAAAGTTTATTTGGGTTTGAATAGTCACAGGGAGTTCATTGCTGTAAATAGGGTAGTGCCTGACCAGGAAATCTATTTATGGTGCTTTTACTGCTGCAGGGAACATGGGGACTCAGCTTTTCAGTGTTACAAGTATTTCCCTTAAGTGGTCATTAGAAGAAATAACTCCTTGATTCACAAGCTCTGGTATCTGTATGTAAGCTATGTTTCCAGTAAGTTTTAATGATAAAAGAGAAAAATCTGGCCAAGGCAGCACGATGATGGTTTTCACTCTCCTCCTAAGGAAGCCAGGAGGAATTTCCTACCAGTGGTCAGATTTCACTTCACCTACAAGTCCGCTCACTTCCAGTGACTGAAGCTGTTACTCTGAGCACTTACCTGATCCCTATGAAGACTTGGTGCAGCTCAGCCTGGTGGCCACAGCTGAAATGGGCAACTTGTGCACACTGCAGCATCCAGCAGTAAGCCTAAACCGAGTGCATGGGGACATGGGTGGGACACACACCCACGAGGATGCTCTGCACATTGAGAGGATGCTCAACCCACCAGGACACCCAGACCAGCAAAGATGGAGTTGCTGAAAGCCAGAACTCTGAGGATTTTACATCTCACAAGCACCAGTTCAAAGCCAACCTACCAAGATTCAGAAATAGTAGCAATTTGTGCATGCCTCCCAGTTGTTTCATAGACAAAAAAATGGAAGAGACTAAGCTTCATTTGATCCACCTCACTCCTGGGGCAATAAGGAAGATGTTATGGAATTATAGACAGATTGTGTTGGAAGGGACCTTAAAGGTTGTCTGGTTCCAACCCCCCTGCCATTGGCAGGGGGATCTTCCACTAGACCAGGGGGCTCAAAGCCCCAGCCAGCCTGGCCCTGAACACTTCCAGGGATGGGGCATCCACAACCTGTGCAGCTTTACGGTAGGCCCTCTTTAAGTACTGGAAGGCCACCGTAAGGTCTAGGTCTCCCTAGAGTCTTCTCTCGACTGAAAAACCCCAACTCAGCCTGTCTTCATAGGATAGATGCTCCAGCTCTCTGATCATCTTCATAGCCCTACTCTAGACTGACCCCAGCAAGTCCATGTACTTCTTATGTTGGGGACCCCAGAGCTGGACACAGCATTGCAGGTGGGGTCTCACCAGAGCAGAGTAGAGGAGCAGAGTCACCTCCCTCGACCTGCTGGACACACTTCTTTTGAGGCAGCCTAGGATACAGTTAGCTTCTTGGGCTGTGAGCACACGTTTCTAAGCCATGTTGAACTTCTCATCAACCAACACCCCCAAGTCATTCTCCGCAGGGCTGTTTTGTATGACCCTTGATAGATGTTATTCTCACCTGCTTTTGAAGGAGAGCAGAGAGCCACAGCCTCCCTAAGGAGACTGTGTTTCATCGCTCTCAGAGCTGGGAAGTTGCTTTGTAACATGGAATCTTCTCTGCTGCAAATTAAGTTAAATTCCTGTTGACCTTTTCCTAACAGCCACAGGGAACAATTTTAATCACTGTTCTCTTTGTTAAAGCCTTTGCATTCTGGAAAATATATCACATCCCCCTTCGTCTCTTCTCCTCCAGAAAAACAAATCCCATTCTCTCAACCTTTCCTTGTAGGTTATGTTTTCTAGACCTTTTCTTACTGCCTTTTGGGTCCCCCTCAGAGTGTCTGCTTTTTAAAATAGAAGCTTCATTTCACAAAGATTGCTGCATTGCTTGGCGCAGCAGAAAATAATGACAAACACTATATCACCACTAGAAAATCCATGATAAAATCACAGAGTGAAGGAATGGGGTGGATCCCAAGAGATCATCCAGTCTGTTTCCTTGCACTGGGGTGAGTTCAAGTGAATCAAGACAGTCCCTTAGGATTTGTCAGGTTAATAGTGGCAACATTCAGTGGTGGCACGTTTCCAGTTTCCTTGCAGCCTACCCCATGCTTTTTACTGTCCTTGTGTGAGTTTGTTGTATGTTAATACAACTGTGAAGATTAAACACATTAAAAATATACATGGACATTTTTAAAGAATATTTAAAAATCACATACAGTTATTGAGCTCCAAATCAGAAAACAGTCACAGAGAACAGAAGCATAATAAGGATGGATTTACCAGCTGTGCAGATGGAGGTTTTTTCTTTTGATTTGTTTTCCCTATTCTTGTAATTTGCTCCTTTCTTTTCTCTTTCAAGCAATGAACTACAGTAAAAGCAGGAAATAATGATTAAGTTTATTTATCTCATCTTTAAAGACCTGGCCTCTACATGCAAACCTTGATACATAATTTGAACTTAACTTGGCGCTTCCTTGGCAAGTTTTCAGACATAGAGCAAATTTTCACGCTGAAGATGGCAAAAAATGGCAGGGCCTCCTGGGAAAAGGTGAATTAATTCTTCCCATTCTCCCTCCTTTTTTGTTTCTAGGTTGATTTTACCCCCCAAAAGAACAAAGAAAAAAAGTTCCTTTTGTTGTCAACTCCCTGCCACAGATACACTGGAAGGGCTGTCAATTATACTGGGTATTTGCCAGGGTCTCCTTGGGCCTGAAGCCCATGGGGGTTTCTGCAGGCTGCAGATATAGAAGACTTTCTGAAGGTCTCAACGGGAGCTAGCTGGAAGTTTCACACAGGCTCAAAATGTTCCCCAAATCTGTGATTTTACACCACTCTTTTCCCTTTGAGGAGCAACCCTGTGAAAAACTTCATGCATGTGGCCCCTCCATCACATACAGGGTCCTGTCCAAACCATTTCTCCCTGCCCTCTGTTTATACTGGGCTCTCAGACCAACAGATGCCACCTGTCCCAGCATGGTCAGGGTGGAAGTCTTATCCTATAGGCATTGGCACTGGGACACAGAACCGAAGTCCTGAAAGCAGAGATGCCGACCACGTATGCTGGGCTGCTCTGGCTCAGCTATTTCGTTTTTACCACTGCCCATGGAGATCAGTAACAAGCGGTGTTTCTCAGGGTTGTGTTCTGAGTCCTGTCCACTGATAGGACAAGGGGAAATGGGCTTAAGTTGAAGGAGAATAGATTTAGATTGGATCTTAGGAAGAAATTCTTCACTATGAGGATGGCAAGACTTTGGAATAAATTGCCCAGAGATGTTGTGGCTGCTCCCTCCCTGGAGGTGTTCAAGGCCAAGTTGGACGGAGCCTTGAGTAGCCTGACCTAGTTGAGAGCTGTCTCTGCCCGTGACAGGGAGGTTGGGCTAGATGATCTCTAAGGTCCCTTCCAGCCTAGGCCAGTCTATGATTCTGTGATAAACAGAGATGTTTCACTCTGCAGGATTTCCTTGCATGGATCCTGACATCAGCTCTCTGCCTCGCACAGAGACGCGTTCTTACCAGAAGAATCAAAACGGGAGCGCAGAAAAAGAGGAGTGATACACTTCTGCATTAACCAAAGGGGTCTTTCAAAATCTGAAGCTAATGAAGACCCACTTAACAGCTCTTCATATAGCTCTGATAAATAAAATGTTTCCAAATGGAATTTACAAAGCTGAACATAATAATATGAAGAGGGAATAAGAGCTTCCCCTTGTCAACTGGCTACTAACAAAAGAAAAATATGAGGAGTGAATACTTAGAAAAAAGACCAGCAGAGCTGTAATATAATTAAAACCATTAAAAATGCTGTACTCTGGTTTTGCTCCCTGAAGCAATATGTTATTTTTCTTTTTTAAGCTGTCACCACATTTTGATACCATAAGGAATAAACTAAATCAAGACAAATCTCCATTTCGGAGTTGGAGAATTTGATAGAAATATTAACTTAAACGTCAGTTACTAGCAGATGATGCTCAATCAGCTGCAGTCATCAACATCTCTCTTTTTATTTTTTGCTGGTAGGTACTCCTCAGGTATACAAGCAGCACTGAAGCAGAAGAAAAACAAACACAGAAACAAGGCCAAGAGAAAGCACCCATAGAAAACCTGCAATTTTAGAAACTCAGAAAGGGTCTAATTCAGCAAAGCACTGAACCGAATCTAGAATGATTCGTATCATACGAGTAACTTTAGAGTATGCAACATTGCTTTTTTTCATTTGGCAATCTTTCTGACAGAGGTAATGCAACCTTCCTGTCCTTTGCTATCCTATACCAAATCTCTCCTGATGCTGTAGAGGTGATATAATTCTGACACATGAGCAGAGATTCTATTTGCCAGCAAACTGCATGGGGCCACCCTTCTTTTAGGGACATGAAAGTACGAACCAAGGAGCTGCAGGACTGAGCCACCTCATGCATTTATCTCTTTTACTTTCCTTCTTGAGGAAAAATGTAGTCTACTGCCATTGGGAATGGGACTGGAAGGCAACACTCAAAGCAAGGTACATTCACAAAAGTTATTGCACATGAATGTACAGCCATAAAATCTTAAGCAATAAAACGTGAAAAAAAAGATGGAAAAATGTATTAACTGCATTCCTGGTTAGTCAAGCAGAATTGCCAGTTACAATTTTTGATCCTTGCAAAAAACCATATTATTTAGGAATGTCAGTCAACCTCTTCTCCACCAGCTTATAAAAGCTGACAATACACTAGTAGAAGATTTCTCACTGAACTTGTGACACGACACAGTGATCCAGACAAGCATTACTGAACATCCCTGTTGCAAACTTCCCAAAGGTGAACAAGACTGTTACTTGCATCATTCTGCAGGTCCTCTGGATATTGCAGAGAAGGAAAGTGGATACATCAAATCCTGCACAAACTCTTCTTAAGATCTGAAAGGCACAGACTTCCCCTTTCTCATTCTAAACCCTCCCGAAAGAGAAGATGCAAAGAAATATAAGAAATACACTGTGAACAACTCTCTCAGTGGTGGAGTGATAGGGGCCATAGTGTTGACACAACTGTACACTCCCAATATATTCAGTGTATTGTTAGAAGGCAGAGGAATAGCTGACAAAAATCACAGCTTGGCTAATTACCGTCAATGGTTACATTCTGGCAGACTGTGCTGCAGATTTGTGTTTTGCAGAGGAGTTTTATAGAGCTGGTGGTAGTGTGATAGAAAAACGAAACAGGAATTAATGTTACTGTTCAAGGGGAACATAGCTCACAAAATGTTGTCTCTGCAACTGCTTTACTTTATGAGCCAAAAACTAATAGTTTGCTATAAGCCATTGGTATAACGTGCCCTTATATTAATCAGTTTGTTCCAGCAAATCAGTGGTAGAAAAGAGACATTGTTGATCCAAAGGCCGAGCACAGATTCCAGGCTGACAATATGAAGACAAGTTTCTAACTAATACAAATGATCCCTGGCACCAGCCTAGCAGACAAACACAACACGCACTCAGCCGGGGATTCACAGACTTGCCCATTGAACTCCTCATAGCCTGGATTTGTTCTCAGCTATGTAATGTTGAACAATTTCGGCTGCATATGAGTCCTTGCACATAAGATTTGAGGAGGAAAACATCCTCTTTTGTTTTTTTGGTTTGCCACCACCCTGTTTTTCCGTGATATCTGGGCCTTCCAGCTGAGGGCAAGAATACTCCAGCAATGAGACAGGATCCTTTGCCTGGGCATTGCCAGTTTAAACAGGAAAAGGCTTGGCCAAGGCACCCAGCAGGATCCAAGACCGAATCCTGAAAGGTGCCTTCTCTGGCCCAGTGCTGGAGAGGAACCTCAGACACTACTTTTTCCATGGGGTAAATCGCAAAGCAGTGGTAGGAAAGACAAGCCCAAGGATTTTGTCTCAGGGGAAGAAGGTACTAAAGAGTGTTTGTGGTAAAATAGTCTAGCAGAGCACTTTGTGTCTCTCCTGACCGCAGATGAAATGATGGGGCCAGATGTGTCTCATGGGCCACCGACTAGAGAAAACTGGTTGTGAACCTTCCTTGGATCAACATGAAAGAAGCCTAAGGTTACAGGGTACCAAAGCTGCCAATAGATGAGACTCTTTGATGTTTTTTATAAAGAAAAAATGGACAGAAGCATTTTTAATTTCATATTAGCATGTTGTGTTGTCCTTTTTTTTTTCCAACTGACTTTGTGATTATTGCTATTAATTAAAGTGAATGGTAGATTATTTTCTAAAGGCTATAATTTAAACCAGTAGTTGAATATAGACTTGAGTGTAACATTCTTCAACTCAAACCACAAGGTATGCAAGCTGGGAATGAACTCTATTTTTTTCCTGTTGAAGGACAGATTAAATATTTTTTTATTAATTTTAATGTTAGCAAAGAAAGTAAGATTCCCATTTTTCCTCTGATTTCTCTGTACACTTAATTGATGTATTCTACCAAGCTGTCAAGCTGCTTTAAAAACTCATTATTTTTCATAGAAATATTATCCTCCTTTTATTAGTTCAAGTTGATAAATGGATCAAGAGTCTTTGAGGGTATTGTATACTGTCAACGGAATACATCCTTCAGATGCATCCACTGCAATGGAGCTGAAAAAATATATATCATGAAACACTTCATAAAAAAGATACACAGATTTGTCTTTTAAAAGATCATGGGACTTTAGTCTATCTCCAGGGAGGAGTTCCAACATGAGAAAGAAAATACATAGTTCAAAAGCCCATGTTTTCAATTTGCAACCACATGGTTTAAATTATCCATGTATTTATTAAGGGCGCTAAATGGGCAGCTCAGCTTAGGGGAAAGGGTCATTCGAGTTGAGAATAGTCATGTTTAATCCCTCAGCTAGCTGCAGGTTAATTGTACTTTGAGATTCTGAATGTTCTTTATATAGTGTGTGTTAAAATACCCCGTGAGACACAGCTGGATGGGTTTTGCTATTTATTATTGTATATTTTCTTAACTTCTATACCTCCCCACTGTAAACACCAACAGAAAATTGTTAAACACATTGTCTGGAGGCACAGCCACACTAAACCTATCATATCACCATCCCTTGCACTTCAGTTTCATATGTGTGTGCACTCTATGTCTTGTGGTCATCCCCTGATCTCCCTGACACTCAGTGTTGTGAATTTTCATGTGATCAGAGTCACAGAGAAGTGACATCTGTAAGATGGCTTTTCTGCTTTATGCTGAGGACTGGAGGTAGTAGAGGTTTGGATATTGTGTGTACCTGCCTATGAACTTGGTAACTCAGTATTTCAGATGGGAGAAAAAGAAAATTAACCACAATCCAAAAAAGCAAAAGTTAAAGAAAACAAAAGAACATTTCCAAATGGAGAGGAAGTATGAATTTCAAAGCTTTTCCTTGATACAAAAAACTATCTATCTAATATATTGATTATCAAGGCAGTTTATCCAAATGTCACTGTTCTGTTATTTTGGAAGTTCATCCACAAACAAGCCCAGGTGGGAATTTGAAATACATTTTTTGTTCTATATATCTGTTAGTTCAATAGGCAACAGCCTGGATTTTGCACATGAGGTACAAATGGATAATTGCAAATATCCAAAAGGCCTGCTGTGTTTGATGTAAACCTGATATATGTTGATTCTCTTCTTCAGTCCAGCTGAAGCGAAAGGTTGACTCAGAGGATTTCTGAGCATGGTCATGTCTAAAGCCATATCAAATAAGTATTTGTGGGAAAATTACTTCCTCTATTCTCCTAGCACTCATAACTTAATTATAGTAGCTGCCAGGCATCTTTAACTTTTGTGACCAGCAGATCATTCTGGGTCTCAGTGACCTTGGCAGTTGTAATGGAGTAATATTTTTGCAGGGATGAAATGTTCTTGAATACATTTCACCAATGTACTTGTGTTCACTGGCTTGAAGTTCAAAAGTGATTCTTCAGTTTCACCTAGAGGTTTATTGATGAACTCCAGAAAACTCAAGTTCCCCTTCCTTTTGCTGAAACCCATCCTTGTTGAGAAGGCAAAGATGCTGGTATTCTTTCTTTGAGCCCTTCATGATCAGTAGGAGTCTGGAATAAGTCCTGAGCCTTGGAGACTTTGAGAATCATCCAGCGACCACACATCTAAACAAGAAGAGGAACATGAAGGCAACAAAAAAGAACAAAGGGGCAAATATGTAAGAATTCAATAATTTGGTTTTTTCAAGATATTTCAGTGTAATGTTTCATGCAAAATTACTCTTAATGCTCATTGCAGACATTTGCTGACAGAGTTCAATGGTGAAATCCAGGTAGGTGGGAATTAGTGTTTTAAAAACGCCAACCTTTTACTATCACTTAAAGCAATAGTTGCAAAATGTAGGAATTAAATCATCATCTTGAGAAAGATGTAGCCAGTAAAATCTCAGCATTCTTTTGTTGGTGAATGAACTCCTGCTCTGCACTAAGGCAATGTCGCTTTTGCCCAGTTCCTCTCAAAACATCACATCCTGTTTCATCAAACTAAAATCTCATGTTAGAAGAGCTTGAGCTCATGATCTATAGCTTATTGTTCCACTTTGAGTCATGCATATTCAAATCCTTACCTTTAAATCATATTGAATTGTCTGAAATTTTCAGAGAAGCTTAAGAAGGCTAGCTATTTGCATTAAGATTGCATTTGTCTCATTTAAAGAAATTATGTACGGCTTACTTTTCCAAATGCTGTATTTTGGCTAAGTTCAGATAACCTTCCTCTGCTGGAAACTGTCACATTACTCCTTGAGGAATCATTGTACTACCATATAGCAAGCATCTCAACATGCAGCCCTTACAAAAAAGAAGATAAGGGCTTGCATTCTTGCACAATGATAGTTATCTTCTTGCAGAAGGGAAGAAAAAGTCCTAAATACTGGAAATCTAACAGAGCCAAGAAATAGATCTTCTCAGATAATGCTTCAGCTGATTTTTCAAACCTCTGAGGTTGAACAGATCGAATACTGCCACATATATTCTCCTAATCTGTGGGCTCTTATGAAGTGGAACAAGAACCCCAAATCAGTTTAGCCTTTATATATAAATCAAAGGCAGACCGATCAACAAAATCCAAAAGGTCTTGACTAGTTGAAGTGGTTGTAATGCATTTAATGGTCTTCAGAGACTTTGCACCTAAACTACAAATTCAGTCTGGTCCAGTTTCATAATGAATGGAAATCTTCATCGCTGAAAGATTCATTAGCTAATACTAACTTACACAGAACAAAGACAGGCTTGACCTGCTGGTTTTCGCTTTATACACTGAAGATTTCTGCCCACGGTGCTGCTTTTCTTGAGAAGAGATAAGTAATTTTTATTTAACCAAGGGGAAATAAATCCGCTGAATTTGACTTTGAGTATCTGTTGTAGGATCTGTTTCTAGGAACATTTTTACTCAAATGGTGTACCAAAACATCCATCTTACTTCTATGACTAGACAACTGCCATAAAAAATACTATCAGGTAACAGCAGTCCAGAAAAACTTTAATGCTGTGGGGGAGTTTGCTAGGTAACTTTATGAATCTGAAGATGAAACCAGGAGATTTCACTAAAGGTAAGGTCTGGAGTGCTAGCAGTACAAGCTGCAACATCCACCTCTCAGAAAGCTTCAGGCACCTCTTGTAGGAGATAAATGTTTACATCTCCAAACCAGGAGATTTGTCACTATGCTCAGAGCTTGTCATTGAATTCCTTGAGTCACATCTCATGAAGATTTCAGAGGGGTTGATTCTTCCCCTGGGTTCCAAGGTAATTTTAACCGTATATTTAGTGCGTCAATAAGTCAGTAATTTACCAGTCGTGCTGCATTGCTAGCTGAAGTATGTAGGTGCCCTAAAGGCCGTGTAAGGTTGTATTTAGGATAGATTACCTTGACTTCCCTGCACAAGCCTGGAAATGGGATCACAGTGGCCCCATCCCAGCCTTGTAAAACTATAAGCCCCGTGGGTAACAAGAGAACAGTCACGTATACAAGAATAAGACTAATATTTTTTAATACAGGAAGAATCTTCTATTCCTATTGCTTTCTCTTAAGGTGATTTCTGTGTGATCGACAACAGTGCATGTCATTCTACCACACTGGATTGCAGAATTCTTGAGCAAGATAGACTAATGTTCCAGGTATCTGTCAATAGTTAGGGCTGGGCTGGCAACTAACATTCCACATTTTGAGGGCTACAGGGTCTAGTTCCTGCAGTGCTCATGAAAATAGGGGATGAGCACAAGGAATGAAAGAGGTATCCCAAGCACAGAGGTACCCAGCACAGCCCCAGTGCCACCAAGAGCACAGCTTTTATTTTTTCTGCCAGCTGCTACTTTAGGGATGTATTTGACAATTTTAAAAGACTCCAAACAGCAGTGTTCTTCATTCAATATTTTAGTCCCATGTTTGATTACCTTCACTACTGAGAGAATATAGAAAGTATGCTAAAGTGATTTCACAGATTTAAGAAGTCACGGTTCCCAATGTTCTTATTATAGTGAGTATAGTAATAATAACATTATTATTCCTTTGTATGCTGGATCTTATTTTAAAATTTATTCTTCATTCATCTTGCCTCTCTCTGTATTTCTGTAGGTTTAATCAACACAAGAATCAGTTTGACCACTGACTCAGAATAATTTAGGTTGGATCACTGAAGACCATCTAGTCCAACCTGCTCAAAACATGTCCAGCTGAATCAAGTTGCTCAGTGCAGTCAGTCTTTGAATACCTTGAAGAACAGAGATGTCACAACCTCTCAGAGCAACTCGTGCCGATATTTAACCATCATTGTGCAAAAATCTTTCCTGATATCCACCAGAGCTTCCTTCACTGCAGCTTCTGTCTGCTGCCTCTTATCCTAGCAGTGTGCACCTCTGTGAGGAGTACAACACCGTCTTCTCTATCTCCTCCCATTAGCTAAAAAGTAGCTAGTTCAACAGTACATCTCATCTGTGGACGAGCTTGTGGATCCCCAGTGTTGTTGGATTGCCTCTTCCCTGCCATGTTGCTCACTGAGGTGGTTAAAATGACCTGAGAACGAGGGGCTGTAACCAGCATCTTCTAGCTCTCTGCTAGCTTCTCACAGACTGATAAAGCAAAAATGAAAAAACCCAGTGAAGGAGAAATCTCAGTTGATGGGTCTTATGATCCGTGACCAACAGGCTTGGGTTTTGTGTTTTGGAGGTTTTTTTGTTTCAAACTGGAACATTTTAATCACAGCATTTTGAGGAATATCTATTGTTCTGTAGTCCTTTTGTTCATCTACAGATAACAAAATGGCAATGAGAGCACAGCAAAACTTCCAAAGTTCTTCATTCCAATAGTTATGCTCCTCAGGTAATAAATTTACACCTCCATGGCATAAGCTAAGTGTAGATGGTTAGCAACTAGTTAACAGCCCTCTTTGTTAGAGCTAACAAATTCTTATCCCAGAACTCAGAATTTCAGATACAAATAAGATTTATCAGCCTTTCTGTCTTTTTACATCAGTGTTCCTGATTTTATCATATGTATCTAGCAGTCAATTTTTATTTGGCAGAGACCTGCTCTGGAACTTAACAGGCTTAAAAAAATACCTTATCTTTCTTGATCTCCATTGGGATTGGATCTTTTATTTTTTTGGTCTTAGTATATTTTTTAATGTTGTGTTATTTCTCTGTTTAACTTTCTTGTTCTTGTTGTTCTTCATAACATTTTTTCATTGATGGAATCATGGGATTTGGAACAACTAGCACAATATTCTTGAACAATTCCTGATTTTTCTCAGTGCCTTCCCACTTAAAATGCATATGCTCAGACAGTTATGCCAACAAATGCCTTAAGCTTTGGGAAACTGTCCATATCAAAGTTCCAAATGGGAAGATTTTTGGTCAATGCACTATTTAATTTGTATAAAATAAATTTAAAGTGCCTGTGATCTTTGGTACCTCCACAACTGTGCTTTTTTGGGTGTGTAACTAACACTTTCTCACTCAGCAGACTTAAGTCCACTATCAAGTTACCTTGTATCGGATATGGAACTTCCTGTTTTGAGAAGGCAACATTATTATTTATAGAAACATTAAGGAAATTCGTCATTGGCCACAGGAGATCAACAGCAAATGGCCCTCTGGTTGAAGTGATCCGTGATAAGTTTCTCGGTTGCCTTTTGACTGTTGTTATTTCCCATGTCCCCTACAAATTATTAACAGATGCTTAAGGAACTGCTCCTTTCAACTAGAAATTGTTTCTGGGTTATAAGAGCCCCTTACCTGTAACCTGCCTTTTCCTTC
This sequence comes from Apaloderma vittatum, assembly GCF_000703405.1. Lineage (NCBI taxonomy): Eukaryota > Metazoa > Chordata > Aves > Trogoniformes > Trogonidae > Apaloderma > Apaloderma vittatum. The sequence goes on along the minus strand of NW_009734744.1, from coordinate 81,157 downwards.
AAATAACTATGAAAACTGGGCTTTCAAATTTAAGCAACTTTAAGGACATATCTGCAGAGTATGAAGAACTGTAGTTTCTACCGTAGGTGATTCTGCTCTGGCAGGGAGGCTGGATTAGATGATCTTTTGAGGTTCCTTCCAATCCCTAACATTCTGTGATTCTGTGATTCTGTGAACTGGAATACTGAGATAGACCCATTGGTAGAGACCGCTGGACACAGCATAACACCTCTTATAACAGTATGAAGTCCAGATGAAATTTATCTCAGCAACCTGGGTACTGCATAGGAGATAGTAAGTGTCGACACTGTGAACTGTGAATTTGGGCCCAGACAAACATGACTAAATCGCATCTGACACTCCTCTGCCTCAGCACACATCTAGCCAGTACAGGTATCTCTGCACCCACCATCACCCAACTTTCCCCATGCTACAAGCTCCAGAGTTATTGTGGAAGAATGAGCTCAGATATCTCTGCATCTGCCAGTGTAAATACAGAAATCTTCCCCCAGCCTTCTGTTTTTCTCCTTCCATCCTTAATCCAACACCTTGGCTTTCTGGAGGAGAGGCAGGGCACGGCCAAAGACTGAATCAGGAGGGAGAAAAGCTGACAGCACTGGCTGTCTCATCTTCATTCTTCCTGTTACCATCCAGTATAGGCGCTGTTTTAAATTACGCAAAAATAGCCTGTAAAGCTCTCATCAATCTCACTTGTTCAAATGCAGCTTTTCCACATTAATCATTTACAGTGACACAAGTAAACAATGCCACATGTGACCGCAGTGATGGTGTTCCACCATTATTCATTCATCCCAAGGTGCACTAGTTTTGCATTGAGTTTTACTCCCTCATTTTTAAAGAAAAAAAAGTGTGTGAAGAAGAAAGCATACAATCACTTTTTCGATTAAGAGACAAAGACAGGAATATTCAGGGATTGGTGGATCACAGACTGCCCCTGCCAAGGAAAGTGTCACATTTCAGCCTCCCTGCACTCATTCTTGTTTTCTCTTTCTGCTCATAAAGATACCTGAACTAACTTTATATACTCCTGCTTAAATATTGGAATTAAGGCAGCTTCATTAGCACAGTGCATCACAAAATTTAAGTTAACCTGCCTCTGAGAAGCTGTGTAGATATACTTCTCACTAGTTCCCAAACCAACTTATCTGCATCCAAAGTCTTTTTTTTTTTTTACTTCTTTTTCACCCAGTGTAAACTTTGGGGGTAAAAGAGGGGAGCATCCAGTAGTTGTTCAAGAAAATCTACCTCCCACCTTATCCTTATCAAGTTATGTTAAAAAGTCCTGGACAGATTTTAACTGTCGGTTCATGGCATTGTGCTGTGCCATTTAAGTACACTTTATACTCAATTTTACTTTTAAAATGTATTTCAGTGTAGAAAGACCTTCAAAAGTAGGAGGCTGAATTTCAAACCCACAAGCGTTTAGATCCTGGGGTGTAGTTTGGACTCCATTCCTACTAAAATCCAGCATAAAAACACTCCCCATCACTGCCAGCTCTCCTGATTTATCCAGCATTTCACAAATGTAAAGCTGGTATTTGAGTCCCCTCTTGGAATGAAGAGACTGAATACAAACCTCAACATTCATTCCTCTAGAAGAAGTTTCCATCTCTCCTGTTTGCAGAGGAAAGTTTGAAAACATGACCTGACTGCACTCAAGCAGGCTGGTGGGGAGGCAAAGAGAGCTGACTCATGGGTTTTGCTACCCGGGGATCGCAGCGCTGGGACACAGGCCAGGCGGGAGCAGAATTTGAGACTTTGGAGCTTCATTCATTATTATGCCTGTGCTGTTGCTCTGGAATATGCCACTCGTCACTGAAATGGAAGCCAAAGCAAAATATTTTGGTTGTGAGGAGAGGTATTGGTCAGGTGTCCTCCATCCTCCTAAACAAACTTACCTTGGAGAAGGCTGTAATTCAGAGCAACATATACAGGACATCCTTGGTGCCTCATTCCTCCTGGTATTTGGCATGAAGCAATATTCCCTCAACACATCTTCTCACATGTCAGTCCCTTAGGAGGGATGCCTGGCTCCTTCTGATCAGTTCATTCAGCAGAGTCCCCCTCCTAAGACATGGACATTAACTGTGGTACCCTCCGTGCCATCATTGCTCACAGATGTCCTCCGTCAATGGCCCATAGCAAAATAACACAGATGGGTCCATCCATCTGTTTTCACTGCTTTTACACAGAGTTCAAACTCCTGACAAAGTTCATATTAAAAGGAAAAAAAAAAAAGACAACTGTCCTGGTTCTATAAGAATCTCCTAATTAAGGACATAGAAGTATAAAATCTGTGATACTAAATGGAAAGTTCTAGAGATTTGATGGTACAAAAGATGGGATTTACAGT
>NW_009734744.1:10846-78752 GCF_000703405.1 Apaloderma vittatum | reverse complement strand
CTGCTGAGAATTTCATTGCCTATCTTAATACATGCAGAGTTAGACCGATGGAGAACACCTCTACAAGTCTCAACCATCAAGTATATTTTGACTGCTTACATATTAAAACCAATGGTAACATAACCTCCAATTAAGTAAAATCTTAGCTAGGTTGAAAAAGCCCAAACCTACATTTAAACTGTGTATACTGTGATTTGCAAGAGAAAGACATTAGCAGAAATGGTAGAGGAGCAAAAGGCAATTCAGGAGGAGTAGGTGAGAACAGATCATTTTGGTAGAGTTCCAGTGAAACAAAGCACTTGCATCTACACTGCTCCTTCAAAGCACTCAGTATAGAATCATAGAATCATACAATGTCAGGGGTTGGAAGGGACCTTGAAAGATCATCTAGTCCAATCTCCCTGCCAGAGCAGGATCCCCTAGGGCAGCCACACAGGAACGCGTCCAGTCAGGTTTTGAAAGTCTCCAGAGAAGGAGACTCCACAACTTCTCTGGGCAGCCTGTTCCAATGCTTCGTTATCCTTACAGCAAAAAAGTTTTTCTTCACATTGAGTACTAGCTGAGTACTGGCTACGTGCTGGGTGCTGAGCTACTTGTTAAGGAATTGGGACTAGTTTTGACAAGTGGGGGTGCTGTACATGCCCAGGATCTGGATTTCTCTTCACAAATTCCATACAGCTAAGCAGCTATCTGGAAATCTGCTTAGGATGAGAAACAGAAGGAAGTGAGGAAGGGCGGGAAAGAGAGAAGTAATTTGTGTGTGTTGTTTTTTTTTTTACAAGAGTGCATTATTTTTCTGACACTTCATTTCTCGTTGTTGTCCTGACTTTTGGGTGTGGTGGGCTCTGAGTTTTGCCCTGTGTGCCTTTAGGAACAATATTCTCTGGGCAAAATTGTTTTTTCCATTTCATTGCGGTATTGTGGTTATGCATTTATTTCATAAGGATAGTGGGTTATTTGGCAATTTAGGTTCATATTGTGGGTGTGGTCCCTGTAGATAGTTTTCTTCTGGATTAAATCTTTACAAACTGTTATTTCTCTAATAGTACACCAGTGAGCAGCACACCATCCTCCTGGGCAGGATTTTATCTCTCATTTTGTCACCAAATCACCTTTTTCACAGGAGTCTCTGGCTATACTTTGTTGAGACAGTCCTGGGCCCTTCTCTTGGCCACCATCAGAACCCACCTGAAGCAGCAGAGCCTTGCATGGTCTAATTTCCCCATCCACTGGGACTCTGCTATATAACTTCCAGGACCATGGTGCTGCTCTGTCCAAAACCAGCCCAGGTATCTCTCTCTGCAGAACATTTTACTGAGGAGCATAAACCTACCTACCCCAAAGGGTCTCTTGTAGCTCTGGAGTAATAAATCAGAGAAGAGGAAGGGACATGGAAGATGGCAACGGAAAGTTGTAACAGATGCTGCACAAAACATTTTTTTTTTCTTTAAGGTACACAATACCAGAGAAACATCACTTCTGTTCAATCACAGAAGCAAATATGAGAAGGGGAGTATCCACACCTTCTGTGACAGGTGCTTATGCTGGGAAGGGAGTGGATTGGAAGGGATTCTCTCACTTTCCAGTGTGCAGATTAATGCTGAAGAGTGTTTTCCCTCAGCTGACTATGGATGTGAAGTTAAAGAGAAGAGCCTCTGCATTTAGGTACCTCAGGTACATGCCTGACATGCAGTGATGTGAATTATAGAATCATAGAATCATAGAAACATCAAGGTTGGAAAGGACCTTAAGCTCATCAAGTCCAACGTAGAGACCTACACCACCATAACACTAAACCATCTCCTGAAACAAATGCTTATATCCAGCACTGCTGAACGATTTTGGAATATGAGCCCCTTTGCTACCCCAAAACACAGCTCCTGCAAGACAGCACTTATCAAGCACCCCAAGGTTTGCTGTGCCCTATCTGTTTCCCATGTCCTGGTCATATAATGGGAAGTACAATTTCTGGCCAATGGATCAGGTCATATCTTAGTGAAACAACTCCTTATACCTTCAAAAGTCTGGCAAATCTACCAAACTGGACATTAAATTGGGAGAGGGTAAGGTGTGTCGCTGGCGGTACCCCAGGCAGACATCCCACCTGGCAGCAAGACTGTACCTCCAGCATCAGGAACACAACCCGAGGCAAAGCTTTGCCTCCAGCTACAACAGGAACAGCAACTGTTGCAAAGCCATTACTACAGAGAGGCAGTAAAATCACACATATCACACCCCGGTATTACAGGCACAAATTAAGTCCGGGCTGAGGCCCTTTTAAAAAGAAATAAAAAATGGCCCATTAGGTTTAATTTAGAATCTCCTTCCTTGCAACTACAGAGCAGATTGACAAAACAGACTTTTTAAATCACCTATGAAACTTCACTCAATGACAGGATACCAAAAAGACTCTTTTGTGTTAAAGTGTTAATTATTAAAACATGACCGAACAGTTAGTTCAATTTACTGCGTTGCTGTTAGAAGGAAGGCTGGAAACAATGTGCACATTAAAAGGCTATATTATATGTTCTGTTACTTGGAGAGTCTCTGAAGTGAGAAAAGACAAGTTGCGGAGCCAAGAAATTCTCCACTGGAATGGTGTTAGCTCTGCTTTTCTCTCGGTGCAATCTCATTTATCTGAAATGCTGCAGGAAGTAAAAATTATTTGGCCAACAAGTGGTTCAAACCATTGAAAGAAATCCTGGGGAAGCGATTCAGCAAAACATTTGAACAGAAAGGACCCCTAAGATGTAAATATCAATCGCTTCAGGTAAGTGGCAGTTCATTATGCTTCATTGTTAATTTGGCTGGATTATTTGTCCTTGCAGTTTCCCATTCAACGATCCTTTGGATGATTTATAAAAGATACTGCAATTTACAATAGGTTTCCAAAATATTCCAGAACAGATTGACATGAGCTTAGCTGTAACTTCCAGCATTTTTCCTCAGAAGTGTCTGTTCATCTCTCCTGCCTACAAAATGAGGAAGAGTGTCAGCCTGAAAAAGCTGTTTTGCTGAATTAGAAAGTTCACTAAGCAACGAGTCAAAGAAGCAAAGCATCAAGGTTACAATTCAGCAATTTATTTTGAAAAACCTAAACACCAAACTGAACTTTAGGTTCATTTTGCAGCAGCATAAAGCCAGCAAATGGGAACAGTCTGATGGGTGTTTCTGTATTGGGTAGCGTTAAACATATATAGTATTTTTTTAAAAAAAATAAGAGGTAGCAAGCCATACACAAGATAGTGAAGCACATTTAGTAACAGTTTGCATAATAATCAACTATTCATACCATGAAAAAAATAAAACACATCAGACACTCCAAAATCCCAAATAACATCAGCTCTGTTGAACTCAGATTTGTGTTGTTTATGTTTACCCCCAGCCGGGGATCGGTGCTGGGATGTACACATATTTCACAATTACTTTTGTGGGTTTTTTTCCTGGACCTATTTTTTTGCTCAGAACTGTGAGGTACAGTAATAACACAAACTCTGAAGCTCACCTCATAGCTGTGTAGAAGTGTTTAGGTCAATGTCAGCAAACTGGTGTGAAGCAAGAGCAGAACTGGATCCCATGACTTGCTGTGCATTTTTTTTTCCTTCAGTCCCATTCTTTATTTAATTTACAACCTCCAGTTCTGTTCATCTTCCTCCGTTCCCAAGTCCTTAGTAATAACCCTGTTTCCTTAGTTCTTTTCCCATAAATAATTCTCCTGAAATAACATGAGGAGAGCCTGCTCTGCTAGCACAGTCCCCCCTCAGAGAAGGGCAGGAGATCAATTACTCTGATTGAAATGCCACGGGAAAAGGAGAGTTTTGGAACAGGATTTCACATAAGAGCCTGTGACAACAGGGTGGGAGAAGAAAAAGCAATGAACAACTTTGTTGCATGCTCCCACATGGAGAAAAGAGAAAAAAATACCCATACATCACTGGAAATCAGTCTCCTCGGTGCTTATTTCTAACTGATTTTCATGATATCTAAATGTTATCATCTCAATAATAGCTACTGTAGCGATACACAGACGTGCACACTTTTCTGCTTTACAGTTCCATAGCTGTTTCTTATAAGTTGGTGTGCAATAAAATCAGTGGAATGTGCCATTAATTCACTGCTGCATTGTACTGTGAGATAATATAAGGAAAGGACTTAAAGGACTTAAAATTAATTCTACTTCAATGGACAAAGTCTCTAACAAAACTGTTTATTAAATGTAGTAACTGCTTTTACTAAATATATTTTGCACTTGATGTAATTTTACACTGCTTTTTCATAAAGTGATTAGAAATAAAGTGTCCCCACTGTAATTTTTATAGCTAATGTTTGCAGACTATTTCTACTGCTGTGCAAGTCTGCAGATCCAAATAGCATTATTTCTACTTAGTGTATGGTTGAATTAGGACCACCAAAGAGTAGAGTAGCAGTACTTCGATTAAAAAAATACACCTCTGGGAGTGGAGAAGGTAATAGCCTTTTTTATCCATACAGTATTTAAACGACTCTTCCTTTTTCTTTCTCTCTTCAGAATAATCTTTAACTCCAATGACTAGAGCAGCAGTAGCTGGGAGCAAAAGGCACATTTGAACATGTCCTCAAGAGTGAGGAAATTTCCTAATTTCTCCACGGGTTCTCCAACTAGAGACAGTCTAGTCAGTTTTAAAAGTTAAATATGTTTCAGGCATTGCACTTCTGAATCTCTCATCCAGCTTTAGGGCACTTTACTTGCCTTCTCCATTTTAAAGTGGCTTTTCTTTCTTCCAGGTACAGGGGAACCCGCAAAAACAATAGTGCTCTGTATTTGGATGCAGTGAATAGGCAATAATCAGCTAGGTTTAAACATATCAGCAAACAAGCAAGGTGCTGATAACACCAAGGTCGCAGATTGATCCCCGTTCGGTCCCCATGTGTTAGGTGATCTAGTTCAGAGGCGTCCCTGCCCATGACGGGGAGGTTGGACTAGATGATCTCTAAGGTCCCTTCCAGCCCAGGTCATTCTATGATTCTATGATTCTATATAAAAAACCTGAGTGAAAACTTTCAGTTATGTTTCTTGGGACATTAACATTAATTTTAAAAACAAAGCAAACAAAAAAACCCACAACAACATCAAAAAAATGTAATTTTCAGACTGGATATTCTTCTTTAAAAGCCCCCAAGATTTCAGGAGAGGGATAAATTTGGAGTTCGACATGACTTCATCACAGAGCTGTACCCATTTATATTAGCAGGAGGCCTGTCATATAACCTTCTATTATACAAAGATATGCTAGTTCTTAAACAATGATCAGAATATTTCACTGATTTAGAAACATCCTTTCTTTCTCAAGAACTCCTTGCCCTCTTATTTTTTCATGCTAGTTAGTGCCAGTTCCACTAATTTACTTTCGTGTGTGCAATCAACGCCTAAGTTTATAGGCTAGGCCAAGAGCATGGGGGCAAACAGACTTTTTTTGTAACAAGAAAGCTCAATCTGGCTCAAATGTAAAGGTTTATTACCACCTGCAATGAAATCTCCTGGGTCCCTGAGAAAATGCTGATTTTCAAAGGAAAAACTGTGTCTTCTAGCACAGCAGGTCTTGAGGAAGAGGAGAAAACCCATGGGGAAAGCAAGGAGGTCAAGAAAAAAACTATTCTGGAGGGAAGACTGAAGGACTCGTGCAGTTTAGTCTGGAGAAGACAAGACTGGTTGGGATGGTATCACAGAAAAATCTCACCCCTCCATGCCATGCTGAGTATAATGGAAGGAGAAAAGTGAGAGCACAGGGGGATATACTTTAGCTAGTAGGGAAATCTGTCCAGTCACAAGGACAGGTATGGGCTGGAAACATCTACCTGCTAGCCAGATGAAGCTCAGTGGTGGACAGATAGCATAGCGACAGACACAGTGCCATGGGCCAGGTCAGCCCTAGTGCTTTGCGACACCACAGAAAGACACAGGTTCAGCGTCCAAGCAGCGAGAATGCGCTCAGCTCTGAGTCAGAGAAACACATCTTTTAGAGGATTAAGAGATGATGTAGGAAGTTGAGACTGCAAGTTGCCGACAATGAATACCAGACGGCCGATGCGGCGCTGCCAGCTCATCAAGGGCCTGACTCAGCAAACTGCTCTCCTTTCCGCGACCGCTGTGCCAAGGGTTTGCTGCTCCCACACTACGTCGCATGCCTCAAAAGCCAGAATAATCTTTTTTCTTTTTCTTTTTCTTTTTTTTCCCCTGAGACTGAGAAAGATCCTAAGCCAGCACCTCCTAAATTGGGAAGGCAGGAGATAAGCAGCAAGGGAGCAGGAGAAGGGAAGTGCGTGACTCCAGGACTCCCCATGCTTCATACCCAGCTACAGACACATAACACTTAAGCAGGCATCTGGGATCTGTAAAAACAGCTGCTTGCCTGTCTACCCCCCTTCTCTGGCTACTGTGGAAACCCTGCTGCGGCAGCCAGAAGCAGGCGTTTGGGCGATGGTGCCTTTGCTCCTCTTCTACCCCAGTCGCCCGGTGCTGGGCAGAGCATCCCTTCCTGATGCCAGACCGGGGAGCAGCGGGCGGCCCTTCACTGCCTGCATGCATGGGGCAAGGGAAAGTCACCAGTGAGTGCACAGGGAATAGGGCTTTAATAGATGGGAAAAAATGGGAGCTGGGTTAGCAGAAAAATATGCTAGGTGGGCACCATGAGAAGACAGCAAAGAGTTGAACTGATGGTGACAGTTTGCATCCCCTGTGGACAGCAAATGAGCATTCACTTTGCTTTCTCTCTTTCAGACAGCGATGCCTGGGCTTTCAGATAGTCCTTCATTTGCACTTTCCACCAGCACATGGACACATAGCACACACCAGCAGCGCCCACGGTCAGTAACAAACCCACGAAATGGGTTTGCATTACGGCCTTTGCTGTGGAAACAGCAGGTGAACGTGAATTTTCCATGTCAGATGTGAATTCTGACGTTAAAGTTTCTCCTCTAAGCTAGAGAGACCAGTCTGCTGCAGGCTATCCTTAAAAAGAAAATTAATTAAAAGGATATGGAGCTGATTTATTCCAGAACAATTTATCAGGCTGTTCCCTGAGGTTTGGACCACAGGGCTCAAGGTGCCCAGCAGGGCTGTCATTACACCCAACTTGTCAGCAAAGCCAGTAGTCTGTTGTGAGCTTCCAGGACCTGATGGGTCTGATTCCTGACAAAACCCTGACTGTAAATGCAGGGACACCTGTAGGTTTCCTCGAGACTCCTTTTGCAAGAAAATGCTGGTTCATCCTCTCCAAATGTTTAATCAGAAAGTTTATTCGTGTGTTATTTCCATTGTGACCTGCCATATTTGTTCTCCTTTGATTATCTATTTGACTTTAAATTGTCCATTATAAACTTTTATGCACCATAGATAACGTTTCAACCAGTGTACTATTAAACTATTAGTATGTTCCTCTTAAGAAGCAACAATAGGGTTAAGTATTTGCATGGCTCATTTATTAGAAAAATGTGTGCAAGTAACTCAAGGAGTTTTCAGTGAGTTACTCTTTATGAGCTAGATTCAGTCAAGATTTCATCTGGCTTCCAGGCTGCAATAGTTGTCCAAGGCAGCTCAGCTGCCCAAGATTTGATGCCTGCACCAGGTTGATGTTGCTTCTCGTGGCCGCAGAGCGTGCACAGGGTCTGTGGCCCTGCTCAGCCACTAAGCAACCAAGACCAGCAGATCTCCTCGGGTGAGACTTTTATGACTGGTAGAGAAGCCAGCAAGGTGACACCAGGCAGGATTATCTGATCCAAGGACTCGAGGAAGAGATCCCCAGGATCTTGGCTGACCTCTTTGTCAGTGCACTGGCAGGGTACCTCAAAAACATCTATCCACCACCGTGGGTTGAAAGGCCCCAGTTCCTCAAGAGCTCCTCAAGAGGAACAGATTTGTCTGGGCTGCAGGTGGCATGCCCAGGAAGCTGTGTTACTGAGTGCACCTTGGCATCCTCCTCCCTGCTCAGCAAGCCTTGCCATTGACCTAACTGCAAGCACCAGAAAGCAGTCTTCTCTCTCCCTCTCTCTCCCCTAACAGATTTTTTTTTATTTTTAAACAAGATTTTCTTGGCCAGGAATAACAATCTTTTTTTTCATTTTCTTTTAATTTTTCTACAGCCTAGATGTATTCTTCCACCATTTTCAAACTGAAACTTCCTCAAATTGGTATTTAGAAGATGGTTTTAGTTAGAGACTGACTTTTCTTATTTATTTCTTTTATTAGGATTAAGCAGGCCAAAACCAAGATGTTCTATTTTGGATAAAATAAACCATTTCAGGTTGACTATCCCCTCTCATGTACTTGAAGTATGAAAAAGAAATAGGCTTTGTTGAAACAAAGATAAATGTGTAAAACACTTTCTGGCCCATTTTTCACACAGCTGCAATCAAAACTTCTCCTACTTGGATTAACTCTTCCCATTTCTCTTTCACACAGCTTACCGTACCCCAAGCACTCAAACAGAAGATGTAAAAAGATCTTCAAGTAAATAAAAGCTACCTGCCATGTGCAAAATGAAACACAGAAAAACACAAATTAATCTCTTTTTAATCTGAAACAGAAATTGCAAGCACTGAAATTTCAGCATGCAGCCCCACCCTTACAACCGCCTGTGCTGGCTCTGCTTTTCATAAACCGAGCCACAAACACAGAGCTCAAGCCTTTGGCAAACCACGTACCTATGAAGCAAATGCGAATGAGATGGAGATGGGGGGTGCCTCCCTGGTTGGAATATATCGGTGTGGCTTTGCTGAAGTCACGGGTGACGCAGCCTGAATAGCAGCAGCCGAGACCCTGAGTCCTGAGGTCTCTGAACTTAAGAGTAAATATTTAGCGTCTGTTCTTCAGAATTTTTTGGCATTTAAAAATGCCTCTGACAGCATTTATTTGTAGGTGACTACCAAGATTTTGCATCCATTGGAGGAGTAATTCTTAGCTCTTCAACATTTCACATGCTGGGGGTGAATAAATTAGTCTAAAATGCAATTCTATTCCTTTAGCTGGTATGAGAGAAACTACTACTTAGTTTTTCTTTTTCTTTTTCTTTTTCTTTTTCTTTTTCTTTTTCTTTTTCTTTTTCTTTTTCTTTTTCTTTTTCTTTTTCTTTTTCTTTTTCTTTTTCTTTTTCTTTTTCTTTTTCTTCTTCTTTTTCTTCTTCTTCTTCTTTTTCTTTTTCTTTCTCTTTCTCTTTTTCTTTCTCTTTTTCTTTCTTTTTCTTTTTCTTTTTCTTCTTCTTTTTCTTTTTCTTTTTCTTCTTCTTCTTCTTTTTCTTTTTCTTCTTCTTTTTCTTTTTCTTCTTCTTTTTCTTTATCTCTTTCTCTTTTTCCCATTTACTGGAAAAGTCATAACCCCAGCAGAAGGCTTATTTCCTGGGTGGCCCGTATAAAAGTCCCTTTCTTAGACCTCGGCACCAGACCCTAACAGACCACCTACTTTACAATAAGTCACCCTCTATTGCCTCCAGACATCTCTGAGGTCTTTTCCCTTCCTAAGTCTCTTGCTTTTATCAAACCAGCCTTGTTTCAGCCTGTGCCCACTGGCAAACAGCCCATTCCGTGTCCTATCTGCCTAGCTCCTGCACAGAGCACCCAGCCATCGATGGGGAGCTGCACATCACAAATTTCAGACTGGAGGGGTTTTTTAGCTTTTTCGGAGGAGAAGAGGCAGATGCCTCATGACTGCTCTCTCCTCTCTCTCCTTTGCGATCAGCCTGCAGTACCTCTTCCCACCAGGTTAATGGGACCTCCCAGGCACAGGGCTCCCACACTGTCGTGGAGAACTTTGCTCTTTCCCAGAAGGTCTGTCCTCACCACAACTCCTTTGTCCATCTCTGTCTGCTGTACCGTTCAGAGTGGTGCGGCTGAGCCAAAAGCTAAGTCAGCAGCATTTCCCGCCGTTTAAAGCCATGACAGGCTTGCATCATGAACACTTTGTACAGTCCTGGTTGTTCTTCCACCCCCATGTCTTGAAAAAGATACAGTGGAAACTGGAGGAGGTTCAGAGAAAAGCAGCAAGGAAGGTCAAAGGGACAGAATGCTTTGCACACGAGGAACAGCTGAGTGCCCTAGAAGTTTTCAGTCTGGAAAATAGAAGACCTGGGAGTGGAGGAAAGGATTTAATACAATCAAAAATGAGGCAATCACGAGTAGCATGGAAAAAATGAGCAGGGAATACCCATTCACTGCCTCTTCTGCAGCACACTGTGGAGCTCACAACTCTTGGTTGGATCAAAATCAGTGAAAAGGGGTGTTTTTGCTCAGGGTGTGCACTTCAATCATGGATACTAAGGGTGTACATGGGCTCAAGGGGAGGTAAGACAAGTGAAAATTCTACTGAAGGTGGCTTAGTGGATTACAGTCGCTTCTGGTTGGATTAAATGATCTTTAAGGTCCCTTCCAGCCTAGGCCATTCTATTCTATTCTATTCTATTCTATTCTATTCTATTCTATTCTATTCTATTCTATTCTATTCTATTCTATTCTATTCTATTCTGTCTCAGGAAGCATATGAGTTGCGAATTGTTGGGTTTGTTTAGTCTGGAGAAGAGGAGGCTGAGAGGAGACCTTATTGCCCTCTACAACTACCTAAAAGGAGGCTGTAGTGAGGCTGATGCTGGTCTCTTCTCTCTAATTACTAATGACAAGACAAGGGGAAATGGCCTCAAGTTGCGTCAGGGTAAGTTTAGATTGGATATTCGGAGGAAGTTCTTTACTGAACGAGTGGTGAGGCACTGGAACAGGCTGCCCAGGGAGGTGGTGGAGTCACCAGCCCTGGAGGTGTTTAAAAAAAAAGTAGATCTAGCACTTGAGGCTATGGTGTAGTGGTTAGGTATGCTGGGATGAAGGTTGGACTAGATGATCTTCAGAGGTCCCTTCCAACCCCTAATATTCTGTGATTCTGTGATTCTGTGGATGCTGGGAGAGCATTTGGGCCTCACCATAGGCATTCAGCCACTGTTGACCAGTGCCAAAAATTCATTACCAGGCTATGTTTTCTGTCACAGGCATGGTCTTATGTAAGACCTAGAGCAAGAGCACATGACTCGCCAGTCATTTTGATTACCTGTCATGAAGATTCAACCACACCTTTGGTATATCTGAAGTAACATATTTAACTTTTAAGCATTCCTTAGTCTGGCCCAGCATGATACTTCCTGCATTTGCTACCATATACTCTTCCTACAGAATCACGTCTTTCCTTTTTTCCCAGGACTTCAAGTTTATTTAACTGGTATGATATAGAAACACAAAGAAACCAAAGTCCTTCCTCTCCTCTCTTGGATATGACACAGCATCCCAACACCCAGTCCACTCTATTGGAGATTAAGCCGCATTTTCATGCTCCCTTCTGTTCCCCTATGTGATCTCCAAAGGACAATGCTTCTCAGGCCCTCTAACATGTCCTAATGCTGTTTTATCCTTGTTGAGTGTGTCCAGAGCTAACTCAAGATTTGGCAGCTGCAGAGGAACCTTCATGAGGAGTGGGGGGAAAGGTACCACCAAGATGGGAGGTCAAGGATGGCCCCAGAGGGGAGAGATTTCTGCATTAGTGCCTCTAAGGACTGGCCAACATATGCAGCTGTAACCATTTTCTGGACATTTCTGGACTAGATGATATTAGAGGTCTTTTCCAACCCTAATGATTCTATCATTTAACAATTTTTACCTTGGCTGTTAAAGGCAACTTGGGATAGAGTTATCTTAATGGTTCCTGGGCCAGTCTGAGGACATCATCAAAGCTCTCACAAGGAGCTCAGGCAGCCAGGTCCTTGCTGGGATATCCCTGAGATCCCCAGTCCTTCAGCTGGGAGAAAGAGGTCAGCCACAGGCAAAGCAGGTCTAGTTGGGAAAAAATCATAATCTGAATTGATACATTTCCTTTTTTGTCAGCCCAAACCATTACATTTAACCCAGTATAAAATTTTTATTTCAGTTTCAGAAACAAAAGCATTTTTGTTGTGTTCCGATTCAGTTAAAGGTCTCGTTTTGAAAATGCTCATGGCACAAGTGTGTTTCAAAGAAATTTTTTCTCTACTTTTACATTCGAAGTTTCTTTCTGAATTCAACCCATCTGGCACATTTATTAGCTTCTTGCCCCCCAAAATAATAGTCATTCAGCTGACCTCACCATGGGATCTCAACCTCTCTTGCAACCAGACTCCAAAGTAGTGCAATAGTGGTTTTTATAACACACATAATCATGCCCACATAGAGAGTGGGATCAAGTGCACCCTCAGCAAGTTTGCAGATGTTACCAAGCTGAGTGGTGTGGTCAACATGCCAGAGGGATGGGATGTCCTGCAGAGGGACCTGGACAAGATGAAGAAATGGGCCTATGTGAAGCTTGTGAGGTTCAACAAGGCCATGCGTAAGGTCCTGCACCTGAGACAGGGCAATCTGCATTATCAGTACAGGCTGGGGGTTGATGTAATAGAAGGCAGCCTTGTAGAAAAGGACTTGAGGGTACTGGTGGATAAGAAGCAGGACATGAGCCAACAATGCATGCTCAAGCCCACAAGGCCATTGCATCCTGGGCTGCATCAAAAGAAGTGTGGCCAGCAGATCGAGAGAGGTAATTCTACCCCTCTGCTATGGTCTGGTGAGACCTCACCTGGAGCACAGCATTCAGCTCTGGAGCCCTGAACACAAGAGGGACGTGGACCTGTTGAAGCAGCTCCAAAGGAGTGCCACAAAAATCATCAGAGAGCTGGAGCACCTCTCCTACAAAGACAGGCTGGAAGAGTTGGGGTTGTTCAGTCTGGAGGTTGACCTTATAGCAGCCTTCAGGAGAGCTGAGGAGGGACTGCTTGTAAGGGTGTGTGGCAATAGGATGAGGCGCAATGGTTTTAAAGTAGAGCAGGGCAGATTTAGATGTTAGGAAGAAGCTCTTTACAATGAGGATGGTGAAACACTGGCACAGGTTGCCCAGAGAAGTAGTGGAGGCCTCATAGAATCATAGAATGGCCTAGGCTGGAAGGGTCCTTAGAGGTCATCTAGTCCAGCCTCCATGTCATGGGCAGGGACGCCAACTAGACCAGGCAACACATGGGGACCGAGCGGAAATCAAACCCACAACATCGGTGTTGTCATTGTTGTCAGCACCACGCTCAAACCACTGAGCTAACCAGCCCCCTCCCTGGAAACATTCAAGGCCAGGCTCTGAGCAACCTGATCTAGTGGAACACGTCCTTGCTCATTGCAGGGGGTTTGGACTAGATAACCTTTAAAGGTCTCTTCCAACACAATACATTTTATCATTCTGTCATTCTATCATTCTCTCATTCTATCATTCTGTCATTCTGTCATTCTATGATTCTATGTTTCTATGCTTCTATGACTCTATGATTCTCTGGTTCTCTGATTCTATGATAATTAAACAGCCTGGTGTTGGGGATAGATCTTATCTATCTAAATATACTGTTGGATGTATTTAAAAGCCATCTAGATGTGGCACTCAGGGATATGATTTACAAGTGGGGCTGGTAGAGTTAGATAAGGGTTGGACTTGATGATCTTGAAGGTCTTTTACAACCATAATGATTCTATGATTCTATGAGCTATGAGACTGTTGAAGCCTACATCGTTCAAACCGAAGGTAGTAGCTGCACAACTGGCAGGGTACAGGCAGTCTCACAGCACTGAATACATGGAACATTCAGCTAAGTCTTCATACTGTTCATTCCTAGGTGCCAATGTTCCTGAGGGGTTAATGGTAATTGTAGCTTTGTGTTCAAAATCAGGTCAGAACAGGGGCTTAGTGAAGGCAGAAAATGCTGTCCTGCTGTACAAAGCTGCTCTGGTCCTTGTTCCTGAGAACTTTGGCTCTATCATACTCGTCCTCACCAGAAAACTCTAGTGTCCACCCATGCATGTTCACAGCTAAGCACTGGTTTCACTAAATTATCTACTAAAGTCTATTTCATTAAAAATAATTTTTTAACTAATCATAGAATCATAGAATGGCCTAGGCTGGAGGGGACCTTAGAGGTCATTTAATCCAACCTCCCGATCATGGGCAGGGACACCTCTCAACTAGATCAGGTAACACATGGGGACCGAGTGGGGATCGAACCCACAGCCTTGGTGTTATCAGCACGACTCTCTAACTGACTGAGCTAACCGGCAACTTTATCCAAGCTAAGGCTATGTTCTTTTGTTCAGTCTTTTCCAAGTGTGTCCAAAGGCTCTGATGATCTGTTGAACATAAGTCACTTGGAAATCCCAAGAAACTTTGGATAAAAATGAGTCTACATTTGAAATAAACAGGGTAAGTAGCTGGCCAAAATATCATGCCTAGCATTAGAGAGATGTTATACCTTAGGATTGTACAACATGTGACTGCAGAACCACAGGATAGGACCCTAGGTACCCTGAAGCCACGAGTCCTACAGAACTCCCATGGGTCCTATAAAAAGTCCATTTCTCATCCTATAGAAAAAGCCTATTGCAGCCCCTGTAGCAGAAACCTTGTCTATAGTCATAACACTTCCATCCTCCCCAGAAATCCAACTTTAATAATTCTTGTTTTTATAAAACTGTTCACCACAGTAGCTCACTCTGCAAGTGCACCTCATCACAATCAGTTAATTCGTCATTTTTGCTGGTCTCGTTAATCTCCCTCTCCCCTTCCACAGATAAACCACATTTAATGGCTGTACTAAGTAACAAGCAGGATGCCAAGGAATATCTTGCATACTTCAGAAGGGTAATGTCCTACCAGACTTATCCAGGCATTTAAAGCCCATTTTGAAAAAGTTCTCTTGGTTACTGATCTACTGAATGTAATTTTAATAATAATTTATTTCAGAAGGGGAAAAGAAAGAAGAAGTTAGAATTATTACCTAGTTTTTCACTATGTATCAGGTTAATATTTTGATTTCAAGTCCACATAATAGGACTTCCCTCAGGTGCAACCCTGTGTTGCATCAAAGTACTTACCCCCTAAACATTGCTCTTAATTTCCTGGTCCCAACACAACCTGAGGAGAGACCACAGCTCACACTTGTCAGGGACCATGCCAAATCCGCTTCCCATCCTCTCTGTTGTTTACACTAGTCCAGCAAGAAGTGATGGCTTCCCACTCCAGGGCTGGTGACAAATGCTGCCCATGCCTGCGCTCCCGCACAGCCAGGGTCTGCAGCCCCCCATGCACGTTGCATGACCAGCAAGCAGCACCTAGTGCTAGTCTTCACCAAACCCTCCCTGTGTCTACCCAGCACGCCCAGACACTACAGAAGCCCTATTTTCCATTTCTTTGTTTATTTTTTAAAGCTGAGCCTTTGACCTTCTAGGTAGTAGCAATTTTCCAGCCATCGAACAGGCATAAGGAGAGTGGTATGTGCCTGCCACAGCCCCAAACCACAACTGAGAGCTCTGAATAGCCTCTCTCATTAGCCCCAACAGGACGTCAAAGCCAGGCTCAAAAGCGAAGCCCTCACTGTCTCAGCTAAATTTATGTATTTTTGCTGTTAATTATTTTCCGAGAAGGATGGGATGTTGTGGAGAAGCCAGCCGTGGGGATCGGGTGGATCTGCCTGCATTTTTCACTTAAAGCGAGTCCACTTAAAACACAGAAGGGCTTTTCACCATGAAACCTGGGATTTATTAGGAGATCCTGTCACAGATGGGATGCAGAAAACTTCAGCCAGAAGATAGAATTGTTGAAGGACTGTCCCAGAACACAAGCTACAACTGAAAACATGCATTTCTCACAAACACCTCCCTTTTCCCCAATTAATCTCTTCATAGGTTTATTTATTTTTAAGTGCACCAGAATGTAAATTCTCTAATGGGGAAGTACAGTGAAGGAAATACTGAAAAATATCAGCATAGGAAAACTTCGTTTTAAAACACCATTACCAAAGGTAATCTAAAAATTATTTTGGATCCCTATTCAGCAATGCCTATCCAGCCTCCACCATTCTTGCTGCTATCTACTTCTGCCTCCCTCAGATAAGCGTATCTCAGTGCTATGGGCATATTGCTTCACTGACTTGTTTTCAGGCATAGTCAATTTGCTTCTTTGAGGGTCTGTTTATGTTTCCTTTAAAGAATATTTCTCTAAGTGCCGTAAGGCTATCCTGTCTCTTGGTATTTCAGCACACTCTTCACAAGCTCTGATCTCTTGTACGCTTTCATTGAATAGCTATTTTGTCCCTCATGAGGAGACTTAAAACCCACCTATCACATGCTTCAAACATGACTAAATGAGAGCGTGACGTGTTGGAGACACAGCCTGATGAGAATTTTTGATGTAGAGATGACTATGCCATCATCCCATAAGACAGCAAAAATAATGAATTGAACCTTACTAACTGTTTTTTTCCCCGTAGCATTGCAGTGTGAAATGGTGTCAGTCTGTGCCATGCTTTGGAAGGTTGCCAGCTCCCCGTGCTGTGCGCAGGAGAGCCAGAGCCTCCAGCAAGGAACTGCTGTAGCTATCCCAGCAAACCACCTGCGACTCACCACCTGTGATGAGGTCCCTGAAACCAGAGAGAAATCAGGTGATTTTGTTACTTTTTTAATCATAGAGATTCAACAGACTGTAGTGACTCCTGTAACACACAGTAAAAATCATGAGCAGCCTTTATATCTGCAGCCCCTGCCATTTCCAAGCAGGAATTAAGTACACCTACTGCAGACCAGAGTAGTCACTGCGAATCAGAGTCTGATCTCATTACCCTGCTGGGAATCTAACATAATTCAGTCACTCACGGCAGGTACTTTGGACTTGCACCAGTGTCACTGTGATCAAACTCTGCCTCTCTGTCTGTTTTAAGAAGAATGTTTAGGAAAAGATGCCAAAAAATATCTTTTCTCCAGTACAGACATTGACTAAGAGCATGTGCTTGGTTATTGGAAAACCCTCACCATCTGGTCATTCTTATTTCAAATGTTACCGTCTCTATTACCATAGGGTGTAGGTAGTCTGACTTGATTGGGTTTTGCAGATGTTTCTGAGCTAGAATTAAAGCTGCCTGAGCTGATGAGTGATGGATACTCAGATTGCTTCTACAGCACACTGGGCATCAGCTTTATCCACAGTGACCTTGCAAATCACAGCAAAACACCCTTCCCTTCCCTTGCATCCCCTGCTCCTGAGCTCCAGCAAGTAGACTTCCTAGTGTGTTCACTGCTTGAAGGTGCAACTGAGGGAAATCAGATGGGAGTTAGAGGACAGAAAATTAAAGCTGATAGGTTTGCATTCACGCACTGTCTGGAGAGTTAATTAGCCTTGGTGCTGGTAAACACACTTGAGGGGGGATGACACCAATCAGCCAAATTAACTTACCATTTCCCTAGAGACTTTCAATGCATTAAAGAGGACCAAAAAAAAAAAAAAGCATTAGTATGCAGTCCTGACACTGACACAACTCTGTGCATGCCTTCTACACACAGCTGATCTTGGCTGGTTGTGAAGAAATTCAAAAGTATTTCCATCTTTCTGAAGCCCCAGTTCCTGTAATAGTCATAGTCCTGCATCCTCACGGTGCTTTTCCCCACAGGGCACCAGAAGCCATGATCATCTGGACTTAGCCTGGGCAGTTTGCCACTGTTAAGGCCTTAATTAGTGCTGCTGTTTGAGAAAGAGCTCTTGAGAAGCACAGTGACTCCAAAGGTCCAGACCCAGGGCAGAATAGGTGACATGGTCAGGGATAGAAGGAGGCTGAGAGCCAGAACAGCAGAAACCTGAACACCATGAAGATGGGCCATAGCACAACAAAGCCAAGTAGGAGCTCCTTCAATTAGTGAGTAATAACTATTTTTGCTATAAAATAAAAGTTTACCAAGGAGGATAGGAATCTGAGTGTGGTGCCAAGTCGCAGGATGAAGATGCTGCAAGGACACAAGGGATCCTTGCGCCACTGGGGTACATCAAAGGAGCCATGAAAGGCTACAACCCCGAAGACCTAGTGTTGTGCCACAAGCCTCTGAGAGCAACCTTACATAGGTGAGCTGGGCAACCAGGAAGAAATCGGGTAGATTAACAATAAACCCATAACCAGGATAGTCGGTTGATTAAATAAAACTAGAAGCAAGCAAAATTTTTTAAATAGAGCAAACAAATAAAAATTCTAAATATCAGGATAGTGAAGAGACTGACATAAGGCTGTGTAAACAGAAATGGGCGAAGAAGCCAGATACAGTGTCTAAGTCTAATCCTTTCATAATACAGCACCATAAAAGGTCTTAAAGCCAGGCTGGTCAAAACTTTCCATCAAAACTTGTCCACTGAACACTAAAAAGAGTATTTTTGTCTATTTTTTTTTTTAACCCACAACAGCTGCTTTCCATGAAAATTTTCAACATTTTGTTGAAACACCAAAAAACTCAACCCTCTGTTTATGGCAACTGAACAATTTAAGACAAAAAAAAAAATGAACATTTTAGTGAGCATTAAAGAATGACCTGTAGTTTTGAGACATGACTAATCTCTTTATTGCCAAACACTGAATATTTTTTGGTTTTCCAATAAAAAGTCCAAATTTTCCTCTGGGTGATGGAGGGACTTTCCAAACCAGCAGGACTTTAAATGCCAAAAGGAAAAATTCAGTTCTGGGCTTAAGAGATGGCCAGTGCTGAGGTCTTTGTAAAGCAAAAGTATTGGGGGCCAGTCAAAGGGCAAAGCCAAATAGACAAACAGCCTAATTCTGGGCAGGCTGCAAACAGAAATGGAAAGAAGCAGGAAAAAGTGTGTGGTGGGTTGAAACTGCCTGGATACAGGGGGCCCATCAAGGCTGCTCTGTCACTCCCCTCCTAATGAGAAATAAACCCAAATCTTAAAACATCTTACCCCTATCTTTCTCTTACCAGGCTAAACTTCACTCCCAATTCTCTCTATCTCCTCCCCCTCCAGTGGCATAGGAAGACAGGGAATGAGGGTTGTGGTCAGTTAATCACATATTGTCTCTGCTGCTCCTTCCTCCTCAAGGGGAGGACTCCTCACACACTTACCCAGCTCTAGTGTGAGGTCCCTCCCATGGGACTGAGTCCTCCATTAATACCTCCAACATGAGTCCTTCCTATGGGCTGAGGTTCTTCATGAACACCTCAAGCATAGGTCCCTTCTATGGGTACAATCACAGAATCACAGAATCGCAGAATGTCAGGGGTTTGAATAGGCCTGAAAAGATCGTCTAGTTCAACCCTCCTGCCAGAGCAGGATCACCTACAGTAGGTCACACAGGAACATGTCCAGGCAGGTTTTGAAAATCGCCAGAGGAGGAGACTCCACAACCTCTCTGGGCAGCCTGTGCCAGTGCTCTGTCACCCTCACAGTGAAAAAGCTTTTCTTAATATTTTTGTGGAACCTCCAATGCTCCAGCTTGCATCCGTTGCCCCTTGTTCTATCATCGGACATCACTGAGAAGAGCCTTGCTCCATGCTCTTGACACTCATCCTTTACATATTTACTAATGAGGTCACCCCTCAGCCTCATCTTCTCCAAGCTAAGGAGACCCAGCTCCTTCACCCTTTTCTCCTAAGGGAGATATTCCACTCCCTTCATCATCTTTGTGGCTCTGCACTGGACTCTCTCAAGCAGTTCCCTGTCTCTCTTGAGCTGAGGGGCCCAGAACTGGACACAATATTCCAGATGTAACCTCACCAGGGCAGAGTAGAGGGGCAGGAGGACCTCTCTCAACCTGCTAGACACACCACTTCAAATACGCCCTAGGATGCCATTGGCCTTCTTGGCCAAGAAGACACATTGCTGGCTCATGGTCATACTGCTGTCCACCAAGATCCCCAGGTCCTTTTCCCCTACACTGCTCTCCAGCAGTTCAGTTCCTAACCTATACTGGTACATGGGGTTATTCTTTCCCAGATGCGAGACTCTGTGTTTGCCCTTGCCGTATTTCATAAAATTTCTCCCCACCCAACTCTCCAGCCTGGCTAGGTCTCTCTGAATGGCAGCACAGCCTTCTGGTGTGTCAGCCACTCCTCACAGTCTTGTGTCATCAGCAAACTTGCTGACAGTGCACTCTATTCCCTCATCCAGGACTTTCAGGAACAGTCCGCTCCAGTGTGGGTCCCCCATGGGATTACAAGTCCTGGCAGCAAACTAGTTCCAGCGTGGGGTCCTCTCTCTGTGACTCCACAGGCCCTTCCAGGAGCCGGCAACACCACAGGCTTCCCATTGGGTTACAGCCTCCTTTGGGCATCCACCTGCTCTGGCATGGGTTTCTCCATGGGCTGCAGGGCGACAGGTTGCCTCAAGATCGTCTTCACCATGGGCTGCAGGGGAATCTCTGCTCCAGCTCCTGGATTACCTCCTCCCCTTCCTTTCACACTGACCTTGGTGTTTGCAGAGTTCTCTCACATATTCTCACTTCTCTCTCTGCCTGCAGGTTGTGGCGTAGATTTTTCCCCCCCTTCTTAAATACGTTATCCCAGTGGTGCTACCACCACCTCAGTGGGCTCAGCCTTGGCCGGCAGCGGGTCCATCCTGGAGCCGGCTGACATTAGCTCTGTTGGACATAGGGGAAACTTCTAGCAGCTTGTCACAGAAGCCACCCCTGTAGCCTTTCCACCTCCCCCCCGCCATATGCCCCTGCAAACCTTGCCACATAAACCCAATAAAACCAGCAAAAAAGAAAATCATTGAAGTTATTAGGCTGAGAGACATAGTGAGAGAATTGGACCACAGATCCGTGGTTTTGTTGTGGAAAGTGTCAAATAGCCCAGTTCTGGATGGCTGAGAAGCAGTTTGTAATTGAACTTCTAAAGGCTTGGAGACCAAGTAGTCACAGTCTTGAACGCTTGGCCAGTGAATGGCTCTGGATGCATCAATATGCTTGGTTGCTTTATAATGATAGAGAAATGAGGAGTGCTTTTTCTTTTTTTTTTTTTTTAATCTACCTTTGCCAGGGCAGGCTTTGCCAGGCCAGAAATATTTCTTTAGCCTAGTGAAGTATCATTCAGCAAAATAAATACATTATTGAAAGAAATTAAATCAAAATCTAAAATCCTAACATTTATTGCAGGAATCTTATATGGTGCTGTATATTAAAAACGGTTATTTAAGGAAACTGTTCTATTGGACGGAAGCCAACCCTTGTGTTCTTGGTAGTAAAATATTTCATCTCATTTCACCTCTAACTTTTGATCTTGCAGCAGGTATCACCAGAAGATGGCAGGGTAAGCCAAGGCAGCTGTAAATGTCATCATGCATTAGTATAGGACCTGGAGTTAATTTAAACCTATTTATTTGTGTGATTCTCTTGCTTTCCTAGCACCTAGCAGCTTACTTTACAAATGCAATAGTAGCCTGGGGTAGATTTTTCTCATGAAAGTTCAGGTTTAAACATGGTGCTGCAAATGATTCCCAGCAGCTGAAGCGATAACAGTGGCCAAATAGCCCAACTTCTATAGGAGGTAATAAACACACTCCATGGGTCCCCTACGTGCTCTGAAAACTTCACCAAGATTAAAGAGAGTTAAAATGCAACAGATCTCTCAGGATGATGCAACCTTCTATTAAAGCTGGGTAAGAGGATGTTAGAGTTGATACTCTGTTATCAGAACAGGAAGGAAGGAAGGGAAGGAAGGAAGGGAAGGAAGGAAGGGAAAGGAAGGAAGGGAAGGAAGGAAAGGGAGGAAGGGAGGAAGGGAGGAAGGGAGGAAGGGAGGAAGGGAGGAAGGGAGGAAGGGAGGAAGGGAGGAAGGGAGGAAGGGAGGAAGGGAGGAAGGGAGGAAGGGAGGAAGGGAGGAAGGGAGGAAGGGAGGAAGGGAGGAAGGGAGGAAGGGAGGAAGGGAGGAAGGGAGGAAGGGAGGAAGGGAGGAAGGGAGGAAGGGAGGAAGGGAGGAAGGGAGGAAGGAAGGGAGGAAGGAAGGGAGGAAGGGAGGAAGGGAGGAAGGAAAACAACAGCCTCCTGACCATAGACAGTATAGGAGTGGCAACCCATGATTCAGAAGAGAGGAAAAGGCTGGTTTCTGGAGCAAGACAGATGAAAGGATGCCTGAGAAAAGGAAAGTCCAATCTTCAACCTGTCCTTCCTTCAAAAACCTTTCCAAACAGAGACATGGTGGCCCTTGAAGAATGTGATCTCCATGAGGATAGAAGCTCCAGGTAAGGATGGGGCAAGAAGTACTTGGATGCTCTAAGAGCTCATCATTTAAGGACATGGCAGTGCAGCATGCCCACGTTGCCTTTATCTTCAGACTCAGCAGAGATGTGAAGTATCTGTTTTACCTGTAAAAAGCCAAAAGTGTCATGGCTCAGTCCAGGGTTAATGGCAAGATTATGCAATTCCTGAATTTCCTCTAGGACCAATCTCATTTGATTTACTTTAAAGAAGCCACTCATTTTTAAGTAGTTACTTCTTGTTCCCATTCTTGTGTGTAAAGTATTACATCCTTTTCATTAAGACTGTGCACAAGTTTCACTCTCTTTAGTGAAATCCATGTCAGGCTGGAGTACTGGCTGCAGGTTAACTTCAACCTCACAAAGTAAGCATTGCTCAATTTTAGTCCCCGTGTAGGGTAAGAAAAACATGTAGTCCCTTCTGTTGGTTTACTGCTTAAAGAAAAGTAAAAGACGTTACTGTAAACTGTGCATTATAAAATCTTGATCTTTAAGTTAATTAATTCTCTTTGACTACTTTGAATTTTTAGGCACTTTTCCTCTAAAAGCAGGATAAATTAAAAAGCCTACTTCTGAACTCATTAAGGCCAGTATAAATAAGGAGTAACTGCTCATGCTAATGGAAATACACTAGTGTATAAATTAGCAAAAACAGATTTACTTTTACTTAAGCTGGTTTCTGGTGTACTACGTCTAGTTCCGCTCCTTCCTTACAGTTACCTCGTAATGGGTGTTGCTGTGCATTGCACACTTGCACAATAAGTTAGACCATTAAATAAACAGGGATACAACAAAAATATGAAGTTTCAGAATATTCAGGAAATCATCATTTCCTGGAGCTGAATAAACATTTCAGAAAAAACTCACCCAGCAGGAAATGGAGCTATCTGAAGTGGCCAGTAGGTTCAGAGGATGTGGAAGGGGGTTTGTTCAGAGACGTTAAATAAACAGAGTAAAATGCCTTGGGAAATAGTTCCCTTTATTTGCTTTCTTGGCCAACAATGTTCATTTTACATTCAGCCTTCAGCACAAGAGACACAAACAGGCCCCGTGCAAGATTACCGAGCTGAGTGTAAACTGAGCCACAGTCTTCCTGGTTCTGCAGGCATCCTGAAATGGTAGCTGAGGGAGCTCAAGCTGCTCCGCTCAACTCCTGAGCATGCTACTTCTATATACCAAGGATTTGGCAAGTTAAATCTTATCAAATTAACCAATTCACTGCTCTCAAACTTAACAGGTCCACTTGTTCCTTGGCCAAGCACCATCTGACCTCCAAGTAACAGGAAACAATTCAACTAAATGTTGATAAAAAAGCTGTGGCACATCAAAACCTGCTAAATGGGAGATGATGTTAAGCCTAAACAACTAAGTGACACAAAGGAGGAGAATGTGAATCATGACACTCATGCTTAGGTCTTTACAGTCTTCCGTCTTAATATACCTGTGAAGCTGACACAACATTTCATGAACGGTGTACTGGAATATCACAGAATACAAGGACCTTGAGTGGGGTAGATTTAGATTAGATATCAGGAGGAAGTTCTTTACTAGCAGAGTGGTGAAATATTGGATCAGGTTTTGCAGAGAGGTGATGGAGGCCTCATCCCTGGCAGCATTTAAGATCAGGCTTAATGGAGCTCTGAGCAACCTGATGTAATTAAAGATGTCCCTGCTCACTGCAGGGGAGTTGGACTAGATGACCTTTGAAGGTTCCTTCCAGCCCAACACATTCTATGATTCTGTGATGCAGCATGAGACTCTAGCCATGCCTCAGAAAAACAGACTTTTCAATCCAGGCCCTTGAGCCAGAGTCAGATACAGTGCCATTAGCACAGAATAGAAAGTTTCATTGTTTTTTCTTCCCCTGTCCTCTCTTCTTGCCTTAAATTTTGCTGAGCTTTCATTCCCCCCATGAGATCAGAGAGAAAAATGGATGGTCTTGAACTCTTTGTGGCCTTGACCCGGTCACCACGAGCAAAGTTTTCTAGAGTTCCTACATGAGTTTCATTCCTATATCTCAGTAAAATTAAAAAAATAAATGGCATTAGATCTTTAACATGCATAAGTATGTCAGGCTGGGGAGAAAATATGTATTAGCGACTTTATGTGCCTAAATATCTTAGTAAATTTATCCCTATTTTCCATAAGCCTTAGCTGCTGATGTGTAAGATTGAGGCTGTAATCCCTTTATGTCTGTGGAGAGCATGAGGACTTCTGAGGCAAAAGATGTCTTTTACTGCCCAGCTACGGACCACTGGCACCTCGAGTCCTCAGCATCACTTGTTGATAAAATATTGACTGCAGCAATGCCACCCAGACCTCCATCTCACAGTGTCTCTGAGGACTCAGAGACCTGCCTTTTCAAGGGACATGCCCCATTACTGGAATTGTAATTTATGGAGGTTCTGGAGAAGTGGTGAGAAAGTGGGGACATTCCTCAGAAATGGAGTGGCAGAGAAAATGGAGGATACGGTGGAGAAGCACAGTGAAGGAAGAGCTAATGGATGAAGAAAAAATGAGGTGAGAGATTACAGCAAAAAAAGCCAGAAAAGATACATTAAGGACTTTGAGAAGAAGCAGAAGTAAGATTTAGAGGGGTGAGAGAAGGTGGACCAAGAAGAGAGCAAGGGAGAAAAAATTCCAGCGGGTCTGACAACAGAGCTCAGATGAAGTTTCACACGCTTCAAAGAAGAAATATGGGCCCCTCCCCAGTGAAACTGGGCTTCCACTGCCAGTAAAATTGTTTCCACAGCTGAGGCTGCAGTGCCAGCGGACATCTGTGATCAGCCCATCCAGGTGCTCTGTGATACAGGCAGCACCAGACTCAACCCATCAAAGCAATGAGAATAAATCTGAGGGCCAGGAATGAGTACTTGGGCCCCTGCTTGGCTGCTGCTGTGCAGAAACAAGAACATAAGTAGCCAAAAAAAGGCACATTTAAGGTATAACTCAACAAAAATAAGAAACAGACCTTTTGACAGCAGACATGCTAATAAATCGAGTTCAGGGAATAAGAATCAGCTATGCTGCTGAAGAGACAAGGACTCTGAAAGTTACTGCAAGGGTCTGATATGCCAGTTTGTAGAAATTCCATCTATTTCAATTTTTAAATTGGCCTTATGCTAGTAAACTCTCCCATCTGAGCTTTTTATTAGTATCATACGAGCTACAGCCTGCAGAGATTCAAAGTCTCTCCAGTTTTCCTTACTACGTAGTCAGGACCTATTTTTTCAAGTGCAGCTCCACCATATTGAGTGTATTATATAGCAAGAGTAGGTGAGATTTTCTATAAACAAAACAGTAACCCAAATCTTACTGAACATCTCCCCATGAATCTGTACCAGCAAACGATAAGACCAGGCTGGAAGTTGCCTTTTGGGGCAACACATCCAACTGGCCGTTGTTACAAGCAACCACGTCACAGCATCTCTTTCATAACCACTAATTCACTTATGTTTACTAGGATGTCAGAGTGCTATCTTACAACTATGTCAAACATTCATCTTTTTATCACTGCCACACAGAAGGTTTTGTGAAAGAATCCAGTTCTTGGAATGGAGAGGGAACAACATGGCTGCTCATGCGTCAGATTGTCTTGGCCTCTGTCTGGTCTTTGTTTGCACAAGATTTAAATGTTCAGTGCATATATTTAAACTCACAAGAAAATCCTGATACGATTTAAAGTTATGGGAGTATTCCACACCAGCAAAATTGAACCAAAGCCTTATTCTGCTGGATGAAGATCATTTTAAAGATAACCACCCGCTTTCCTGGGAGGCTTTCCACAATCAACAGCTGAACGGCTCTGTGCTAAAGTAACTGGGCTGCCATACGGTGCTCAGCATGTGACTGGCAAGATTATGGAATCACAGAATTATAGAATGATTTGGGTTGGAAGTGACCTTCAAGACTGCCTATTTCCAACCCTCTCCACCATGGGGAGGGACACATAGAATCATAGAATCATACAATAGTTTCAGCTGGAAGGGACCTTGAAGATCATCGAGTCCAGCCACCTTTCACTAAACAAGGTTGCTCAAAGCTCCGTGGTTAAAATCTCAAATCCCTGCCCTCATGTTACATGGAGTGGTGCTGGGATGTAGAGAAGCTCCCACTGTTGGGAGATAAGGTTTTCCCCAGGTCCCCCCAGGGCTCTATGTGATACTTTTGTTGTCCTCTCTCTGCTGATCCCCTTACCTGGGCTGGACTCCACTTCTGCTGTGGGGTAAGAGTCCCAGGAAACTGTTTTCACCGCTTGCTCTGTCTTGAATTCACTGGCCTTGTAAACTCTCCCAGGAAAACACCACCCTGCAGTCATGTCAGCACTGCGCCAAAGCCAAACGTCTGCAGCACCACCCGGAAGGGGTTAATTTAAGCAAATTTTAGAGGAATACCAGGAGGGATGAGTCTCTGAGCAACCTGTTGTGTTTTCTCAGCCCAAAACTAAGACTGGATTGCTAGCTCATCCAGGTAGGATGATCAGAACAGGTTCAATAAAGTTCCTAGTGTGCTTGAGGATGATGCAGATTAAACATGGGTAAGTAAGTGCCTTTGCCTGCTTTCAAATCAGCGCAAACACTGCATGTAAAGCTGGGCAAGACGCCTACTTGACACTGATTTTTCAGCCCTCGTGATGTCAGGCTCCCTCAGCCACTGTCCTCTGTGTTCACAGCCCATCGGTGCTGACAGCAGCCTCAGTCTTGGGTGAGGCAGAACAAAAAGGATGGTCCACTGCTCCCATCCAAAGCAGAAGGTGAGAAATCTCCCTTTTTGAAAGTCCAGATCACAGGCCATGCAAAAAGTAGTAACCTCTCTCTTGTGGAAGTTCAAATCTCCCATAAAGAAGAGAAAGGAAGAAAGGAAAATCTACCATGAAGTCCCAAATAAATCATATTCCTCCTGTGAAGAAGACAGCATATTTCTTGTGGTAAATCATTAGTCTCCAAAAAAGCCTGCTATTTCAGGTTGTCTGATGACTTTCCAAAGTTTGACCAAATTCAGTAACCAGTTTTCACCAAAATAAATCAAGATTATTTTTTTAAAAAAACTGTCAGAAACAGTTTAGACACTTTCTGAACACAAGCCCTTTACATTTTTGAAATATTTAACTTCCTGGGTACTTATAATAAAAGCCCTGTAAAAAAAAGATATATTGGTGATAGTTAATCTACCCAATAGCACAGTACTAATGTTCTCAGCTGAAAAATGAAAGATGCAGGTTTGATTTCCTCCCCTGGTCTAAGGAGCCTCACCCCAGAAAATGGCACGGTCCACCAGTCAGTGCAGCTGTGTTTCTGCTCTCAAGGGTAGTTGTGGAGGGTACCACAGTTTCCGCAAACTAAGTGTCCTTTCTGATTAAAAGATCTGACTTGAACTAAAGTCTTCTAACTCTTTGGACAATAATACTTAACCTGGTGCCAGCCCCTCTCCATTTTTCCCAGTAGTCTACCAGCCCCTGACAAGGTGTGAGGCTGAGGATGCTCCAAAGAAGAGAGTGCTGCCAGGAGGTGAGGATGATGGACATGCAGGAGGGAGTCCCCACCTGAGTTGCTTGCATCAGCACACCTCGTGTTCCCTCATAACCTGGGCAGAGGAATAGCCAAGGGTTCCTTTAAAGTCAAAGAGATGTCCAAGCTGCTGCCAGATTTACAACTCCGGCATTTAATTTTCTTGGCTTTTACTTCGGAACTCTAAGAGGAAAACTTTCTGTGACTTTTTACCCCAAGTTTTGTTTTGTTTTAAAAACATTATTTTCATTTTGACAAGGAAAAAATCCTGATGTTGGAAGAGTAGAACACAGTCTGCATTTCAATTATTTACTTCATTTACTTTTCAGATCAGCCAACAAACATGTTACTTGGTTATTTACCCTAGTCCTCTCATTTCTCCCGTTTCATTTTATTTAAATACCATCTGGGTGAGACAGGCCAGTTGTTTACAAATTATCCTATGCTTTTCTCTGCTATCTTCTACCTAGCTGGGTCCTTGTCAGGGACCACATCACCTAACTGCTGTTATCAGAGTGCCTGAGAGGGCTGATTGTATTTTCACTTTTGATAAGGCATGAAGGAAGCCTAATTGGTCCCCCCATCCCTGGAAAAAAATTTGAAAGCTTAACCTCACTAACCTCTAGCTACCAGATTCATTTTGTACATCACACTTCTAGTAGATACAGTGGAAAATAAAGAATCCATTTATTTGGCATAAGAAGATTGAGTACCCAACATAATTTTTCCATTTTACGTTTTGTAACACACTTCATTGTATGTCTGAGGGAGAAATCAGCTGAATTTCCCTCATGCCTGACCATATGATCAGGAGACAGCTAATGTGGGTACAGTTCTGTGAGGGAGCTCTTTTGAAGTCAGAAGTCAAAAAGACTTTCGGGGGTTTAAATGCCTTTTTCATGTGGTCTCTTTTCTGTGTGGAGTGCAGTCCACACTTAAAGGGCTTTCTATGTGCCTGTGAGAAATGCATTTCTTGAAACTCATATTTCATATCTGCCCTACAAAATCTGTGTAAAAACTCAGACTACTCAGTAGACCCTCACATGCTTTAAAGGGTGGTCATCTTAACTACGGTCCTGTGAGGTCCCAAAACCGACAACAGTTTAGTCTGAATCAGATAGCGCAGGTCACAGTCTAAAGGCTGAATGTAAATAACTATTATAAAGGTAACAAAGACTTCTTTTTCTCCTTATTCTCTTCAAAGCCAATGATATCTTCTTTGCACTGAGCTCATTTTTCTCATCACAGGGTAATCTCATTATATCTTGATTTTGGGGCCATTCATTCAGTGAAAATACTGCATGCCATGGGCAGGTACCAAGTTCCCAGCAGTCAGGCAGGACCAGGATCCCATGTCCCTCTCACCACAGACTACAGTCCTCAGGGGCTTGATGTGCTCTGAAAAGTGCCTAACATGGTAACATTTGCTGCCATCTCTGGTCCCAAAGCATCTCTCATAGAAGCTGGCCTCATGTATATGGCAGGGTTTGTCTTTCCTCCTATGATGGCACCATGGTTGGGAGATGGCTGCCTTGTGCCAAAATACCCACCAGCAACATACATGCACACTCTACTGGGCGCCATCTGTGAGGCCCATCACGGTGCTGGAAATCAGGAAATGCTCTTCCTTTAAGATCTGGGTAACCGGGAAAACTGTGTGTGGGTCTGGAATCATCCATTTCTCCTCCTCAGTGACTTTCTCTCCCAGTGTAACATTTTGGATTGCTGTGTAACCCCAGGCTCCAAAGGGGAAAAAAAAAATAAAGAAGGGGGGAGAAAAAAAGGACAAAATCCAAACAGTTTCTGAAATAAATTTCAGTATTCATAGTCCTGTCACCCAATCCGAGTGCAACAGTCGAAGTAATTATGCAACCATTTTAAAATATCACAGTGACATATGAGGTAATGCCACTTTCTGCACAGGCTCCTTTGGGAGCTGCCAGGCTGAGCCCTGCCGTCAGCAGTGCGTTAGGAATGAACACTCATCCGCCTTCATTTTCACAGGGGAACAGGAGTTTCCAGAGCCCAGATGGGATGTCATGACAGAGAAACATCCCTTTGATGTGAGAATCCCCTTCATTTATGCATTATCCTTTAAGAAAAAGAGGACTTGCTGCAATTCTGATTTGGCAAGATAAAATGTTTGTTACCTAAAGGGTTCATGGATCAAGTCCTTCAAACTGGCTGAGATCTGCTGTGAGAGTGTGCTCAACCATAGGGAAGCATGGAATAGAGCTAGAGCTGAAACATTTTTACAGCCTGATTGCTAACCCTCTCTAGGATTTTGCCTAAAGCCACCTAAAGTTTCTGTGAAAATAAACAACATGTCTTCTTTTACTACACCCAATAGTTGTTATTCTAGCATTTCTTTTATAGTTAGCACATGAAACAAGCAAAGCCTGACTAATCTCACAACCTTCTCTTCAGCTGTAAGACCATGTAACCCAGCAAGTCCATCACCCTCCTCTTAAATAGGGAGAAATGAGACACTGTCCACTTCTCCATCTCACAGGGAGTGGGAACCCATGACTCCCATCAGTTCTGTCTTCATCACTAGCTATTTCTTCAAATGTGGTCCAGCTTGAAGCTTATGTGAAGTGCTGAGGAATAACCATGCTTGGGGCACAGACCAGCATGCCTGGCAGGAATATTTAGTCCTTCCTCTACCCAGTTTTTCAGTGAAACTGATCTTTGTCCTGTGCAAAGGTGCCAGATGTATTTAGGCTGTCATAAACAACTCCAACACCCAGCCTCTGACTACACCTGAGCATTTACTTGCAGGCAGACAAGGAAGCCTGGATGTGGGATTTGGGAAAGACTTGTGATTAATAGACCACATTGACATGTCTTGGGACTCAGAAGAGCTGTGCCTCATGAAGGCTCCATTTTCCCAAGGAAATGGAATATTTTTATGTTGGAGAGGAAAGGCTTGATTATTTACACAGTGATACGTAATTCCTCCAACCAAATGTCTCAACAAAGAAGAGATGTCCTCAGGCAGGACTGCCTCTTGGGGTCTACAGTAAGAGAAAAAAATATTTTTTTAAACAAGTGAAGAAGAGGATCCAGGCAACCAGAAGACAGTCATTCTTCACTTAATTCTTAGGAAAATTATGGAGCAAGTCTCCATGCAAGTTGTTTCACCACACATGAAGGGAAAGACAGCAACTGCAAACAACCGGTATGGATTAACAAAAGGCAAAATCATTGACAGCCTGAACGATGGAATATAATGAGGACTCAGTAAGTCTTCTTATGACAGCAAACTGAGAGTAGTGTACACTGGATGTAGAGTACCTTGGATGACACCTAGGGATCCAGACCAGCTGGGGTAATGGGTCAGAAGGAACTTCATGAAATGCAACAAAGACGAATGCAAAGCCCTGCATCTGGAAAGGGACAGTACAGACTGGAGGCCAGTCAGCTGGGGAGCAGCTCTGCAGATGAGGACCCTGCTGAATCCACACTGTGACCTTGTGGAAATAAAGGCTAAGCACATACCAAGCTGTACTAGCAGAAGCGTAGGCAGCAGACTGAGTGAAGTGGTTATTCCCCTCTCCTCAGGAGTTGTGAAGATACATCTGGAGTAGCGTGTCCTGTTTTGGGCCCTGAGTAAGGATAAAATTTTACAGTGATGGTGGATGAGCACTGACACAAATTGCCCACAGAAACTGTGGCATCTTCAACCTTGGAGAAACTCAAAATACAACTGGACAAGACTCCAAGCAACCTGATTTAATTTCAAAGCTAGTCTTGCTTCGAGCTGAAGGCTGGACTACAAGACCATTGGAGGTCCTCTCCCACCTAAATTTTCCCATAACTGAATGATTTATAGTAGCTCTTAGCAAATCTTGTGCCATTACGGTGTTGAAAAAAAGGTCTATACTTTTATAAGGGGAATGTTTCAAGCAGTATCAGTACTTCTTATTAAAACCTTGGCAGCTGCATATGTCAATACTTTTTAAATGTATTTTAACATTGCTGCTTTTGTTATTTTCCCTACTTTCAGATTATTAGTAAACATGAGTTTTCTAAAGAGATTTCATAAAAATACTGGCCAAAAATATGTGGAAATAGATTGTAAAATGAGCAGAAAAAGCATCAATTTCAGATCACAAGGAATGGAAAAAATCAGAATGTCAAGAATAGTGAAATAAGTTAACTAGCTCTGTAATTTCTATATATACACAGTACCTGCTGGGTAGAAACCATGAAGATATTTTCCATTTGAATTAAGTGAATTCAATCCAATAATTTCCATTCTTTGGTGCTCATTTTCCTTAAATTATCTCCTGAAAGCGTTTCCTGGCAAACATGTTCCCTGAAACAACTCACTTTAAATAAATGCTGCACACATTGCAGAAAAAGAAAATTTTACTTCCATAATTGCCCCACATTCTCACTACAGACTGTAGTATGGGAACAGTAATATTGCTTATAACCCATGTGCAAGTCTGGACACGTGAGTTCCCAGTAGAATATATTCTTGATTATTTTCTCACAAACATCCAGGCAGGTGAGGCTGGCCCTTCCTTCTTTGTTTATGCTCAGCTATGCCTGCAGCTCAATGTCAACAGTTCCTTCTTGTGATTTTCCTGTCAGTGCTACCAAAAAAATTCTGATTGCTTTGTATCAAAGAACATTGATTTTACAGGACTACCCTTTAATATAAACTCATACCTACCTGAGAAACCAAGAGAGCTCTGGACAATCAGAGGCGGCACAGTCTGCACCCTTTCTACCTGTATGACTTTGAAAGCATGCATGAAGTGTTGGTAAGACCTAGAGAAACCTAATGTAACTTTAAATGGTCCTGCTTTTTCTGGAGAGTTGGACTGGATGATATTTGTAATATGAATTACTCTGTATGATTACATCATATCATCATAATATGATGAGTATATTTGGATTTTTCTCTAGAGAGCTCCAAGACCTTGGGCTGAAGTAATGTCCAAGATACAACTGGGTGCTCATGCAGCAAATGGTTGGAAAACGTCACCTTGAGAGTTAACCTCTGACATGAGAGCAGAGGCATATCCTGAAGACAGAGTTAATAATGAACAGATTCACATGACTTCCCCCAAAATCGTCGCCTATCAGACTGGCCAGTATTGTGTCACTGCATTTTCAATTTCTCCTTGATTTGCTGCATCTAAACCTTATCTTCATCTGATCATAGAATCATAGAATGGCCTAGGCTGGAAGGGACCTTAGAGATCATTTAATCTAATCTCCCTGTCATGGCCAGGGATGCCTCTCAACTAGATCAGGCAACACATGGGGACTATCTCTTGTCTTATAGTTTGTAAAAGACTGTTCTTTCTTATTCTGTGTAGTAAAATGGTTTTAGTTATAAATATTAGAAACGTGCCACTAAGTATATAATGTCAATGCCAAATAATTATTTTCATAGATAATAACATTAAAAAATACATAAATCCTTTCCATTTCATTAATTTAATTCAAATGAAAACTCAGGCACTGGGGATACAGATTATATGCCAAAATACATGTATGATAAAATTGGGTTTAGATCTTTATTCATGCAAGCAAAATGGCACTATTGCTTTCAGGTTTCTTCTTCACTCTAAATATCAGTATTTCGGGTTTTTTCCCCTAAAAATATCATATTTGTATTATCCTCCAGTTTTTCTCCCTAACTCCATGTGTATTTTTTATTCTTTTTTTTTCCAAATGCTCTTAGCATAGACCAGACCGCATTAATAAGATTTGGACTTTTCCTTGATTATTAACGAAGTCAGGGAAATCAGATGTGGTTTAGAAACTATCTTTGCTATACTTAAAGCATTCCAAATTGCCAAGTTTTGTGACTATTTTACCAAGGTTTCATGATATGTGAAACATTTAGAAACAATCCAATTTATTTTTTTTAGGTAAAACTTTACTAGACTTAGAGAAATGCTGATCTAAAGTACAAATGCTGATCTTCAGCTTGCTTTAATAAGTACGATGAAGTCAATATGGTTGTTTCCTTTCTCCAGCTGAGACTCTGACCTTCAGTATAACATTTACCTCATTTTCTTCATCCACTAATTACTCAAGGTTATAAAAATGGTTTGTCTGGCAACATTTAGTCTTCACTAATCAGTGCTGCTAATTGATGACAATTTTATTGTCTTCTAGATGTTCAAAGATTATTTTCCTTATCAGATTTTGAGTTTTGGAATAAAATACTTTAAAAATGGCAATTACTAAGAATCTTGCTTGTTTTGAGGGCAATTAGTGTACTTCTGTTCTTGTTCCAGTCATTTCCCAGTGTTGCCATCTTTTAAATAGTAACTGCCCATGGTTTGGTAGGTCTTTTAGCTGGCTAAGAAATAGTTCATATTTCCTAACTGCTTCATCTTTACCCTTAAGTAACCATATGATGAAACTCTGCAAAATTAGCAACATTTTATATTTTAGAGAAACACTTTATAAAGGTATTCACTGTCTTGGTCTTGAATTGTCACTAATTACATGTGTGTTCTCAATTCATAATGGATATTTTTCTATCTTGCATTCATTAAAAGTCAAGGATAATTTTTGTTTATTTATTTCCTTGATGTAGAAGGGAATCATTTCTCTTCAAAAAGAAAAAAAAAAAAAAAGAGAAAACCTGAATTCTCTTTAACCTCAATTCTCTTTAACTTCAGTGACTAATTCACTCTGTACACACAAGTTCATGCAGTTTACTCTTATTCCACACCAATAACAAACAGTTACTGAATATAACAGTTTCTGAGTAGTCTTGGCTATGTTTCCTTGCCCTCCTCTCTTGTCATATATTTTATTACCGTTGCTGTCCCATTGTGGTTTGAGGTCACAATGAAACAATCTCTGTTGAGGCTACATGTGTTCTTCATGGTACCCATTTTGAGAACGTCTACAATCTGCTGTACCGTAATTCTTGTCCACTCATCACAGGATCACAGAACAGCTGAGTTTGTAAGGGACCTCTGGAACTCATCTGGTCCAAACCTCTCTGCTCAAGAAGGGCCACCTACAGCAGGATGTCCAGGATTATGTCCAATCAGCTTTTTAATACCTCTAAGGAGTGAGACTCCATAATGTCCCTGGGCTATCTGTGCCAGTGTTTGATCACCCTCACAGTAAAATAGTGTTCCCTGATGTTCAGAGGGAATCTCCT
Organism: Apaloderma vittatum; assembly: GCF_000703405.1. Classification (NCBI taxonomy): domain Eukaryota; kingdom Metazoa; phylum Chordata; class Aves; order Trogoniformes; family Trogonidae; genus Apaloderma; species Apaloderma vittatum. The sequence goes on along the minus strand of NW_009734744.1, from coordinate 44,011 downwards.
GTGTTTCAGTTTATATCCATTACTTCTGGTCTTGTCATTGGGCACTACTAGAAGGAGCCTGATCTTTTCTTTTTGCATTCTCCTTTAAGGTATTTATATACATTAATAAGATATCCCCCGAGTCTTCTCTTCTCCAGGCTGAACAGCCCTAGCTGTCCCAGCCTCTCCTCAAGGGAGAGGTGCTCTGGTCTCTTAATCATCTTCATGGCTCTTTGTTGGAGTCTCTGCAGTATGTCCAAGTCTCCGTTGTGCTGAGAGTCCAGAACAGGGGGCTGGATAGCTCAGTGGTTTGAGCGCGGTGCTGACAACAATGACAACAATGACAACACCGAGGTCATGGATTTGATTCCTGCTCGGTCCCCATGTGATGCCTGGTCTGGTTGAGAGGTGGCGTCCCTGCTCATGACAGGGAGGTTGGACTAGGTGACCTTTAAGGTCCCCTCCAGCCTATGCCGTTCTATGATTCTATGAACTAGACACAGAACTCCAGGTGTGGCCAGACCAGTGCTGGGCAGAGAGAAAGTTTAACCTTCCTTGATCTGCTGTTTTAATGCAACCCATGGCCCCACTCTCTTTCTTTGCAGCAAGGGCACATTTCTGGTTCGTGGTCAATTTGATGTCCACCAGGATCTCCAGGTCCTTCTCTGCCAAGTTGGTTTCCAGCTGGTTGGCTTCCAGCATGTACTGGTGCCTGGGATTGTTGGTCCCCAGGTGCAGGACTTTGTACTTCCCCTTGCTGAACTTTGTGAGGTTCCTGCCAGCCACTTTTATCTATTGGTTTTAAAGCATCAGTCCCGTGCCTGCTAATGCTGGTAGGATTTTCCCCATTCAAATCAGAGTCCAGGGGTAAGTTTTTAGTTTCTCAGTCAAACTTTTCAGAAACCAGATATCTCTGTGCTCCTACAATGAGTAAATCTGTTCATTGTTCTAATGAATCAGAGTAGCTTTTGGTTGCCAGATTCGACATTCTCAAATCAGCGTTGAGCAAGACAACAAACCCCATTAGAGTCAATGGAAATATTCCCCATTGATTTCAGTCACTGGAAGCTTGACCAGGACCCCCTTAGGTATTACTGCAACTGGTTAGCCTAAATAAAAAATACTTGTTACATTTTCTTGGATTAGAAATTATTTTTCATTTTATGTGGGAGATATTTAAATTAATTTTTAAAGCAAAGTTTCCTCTACTTTCTGAGCAAAATAAAGGTGGCTGCTGCTCTTATATGTTTACCAGATTTAAGTTGCTCACCTCTCCAAAGTCCATTAAGAAATGATACATTTTTATTTATTATTTTGCCGGACGGGAAGAATGCAAGCTTTCCCGTGCTACTCCATCAATTACTTCATGCCTAGAGTGGAAAGGTTGCTGCATTCAGGGGCCAAAGAATGATTTACTCTGTGCAATTACCATGCTAACAGAATCCTTGGCTTATTTAGCAGAAAGACGGGTATCTGCTAACATAGAGGCAACAATTTTTTGAAAAACTATCTGTGAAAATATGACTCACATTTTGGGCAGCCCCCAAAAATCATATTTAAAGTGAAGGGCACTTGAATTTGAAGAAAGTAGCCAGTGTGATCTAACGACAGCAGTGACTTCAGTAGCAGTTTTGGGAAGTATCAGGTTTCCTGATCACTCTGGGAGATGTGGAAAGTGGATCTTCAGTGAATGCGCTGATATAATCTCAAATAGCTCAGCTATGATCTCAGTTGCTATGAACACCAGCACCATTTCGTTCCAGAGAGTGAACCACCATCCAGACTTTCCATGCTACCCTAGGGGGCAACGTATCTTGAATTCAATCACTTCTCTCTCTCTCTCTGTCTCTTATCCAAATGCCTCCTTCAGCAATTTCCAGTGGATAATGATTTTGAGGTAAATTAAGTTAATCCCTTACAGGTTGCAGGAAAGCACTGCTAGTTCTGCTAAATAGTCTGGGCCATAGAGAAAGCAGTAGTAACTCACTGCTACTTGCCTTCCTCCTCATCCTGGATGATTTGAAGTGTGAAAACTGCTTTTCAGAGAAGAAGCCTCCCCAGGAAGATGCTCAGTGGAGGGAGCAAAGTGTTCGAATTCAGACCTGGAATGGAGGCTCATACAGCATAACTAAAGGTGTCAAAACAAAGACTCACTTAGGAACATATTTCTTATTACATTGGTAGTTTTCTTTAACTGTCTCATTGCACAATCGCAGTGTAATTAATGCCAAAAAGAGGAACTAATCTAAATAAGATTAATTTGCTTATACTATATTTAAGTATAATATACTCTTATATATTAATATACTATAATATACTCATATACTATACGATATTGAAGAATTCTGCTGTTTGAGAACCTACCTTTGTGGATACAGACATCAGATTAATAAGAAGATTCCTAATTTGGTGCCAGTTTTATTAACAATGCTGCTACACTTGTCTACTGGCACATTGGATTACTGTCCATATGCCCAAACAGCCTTAAATAACCAATCAACGAACTACCAGGGCACAGCTATGTATGCATCAATAGGAGCATTATAGCTTTCAGCCTACTTTTCCCAAGGGTATGTCCTATTGGTTCAATTGCTACAACATTTTCCAGGACGAGCCTATCGGAAACTGAAATAAAAGGCTGTACAGCTACAAGCAGGAAGGTTGAGCAATATGAAAAAGTTTCTTTCACTGGCATGACTGACCCATGGAACTGCATACATTCTCAAAAGATAATAAACACAAAGATGAAAGAAGAGATTACAAACTGCAATATTTTTCTTATTAGCACAGTAAGAAACCCACTGATGAGAACAGACCTCAAAAGCTGCATGAACAATGAGGAATGAAAAACAGTGTTTAAATACAGTATTGGAAAAATATGGGAAAGAAGTAACTTCAGGGCAAAGATCATTAATAGCGAAATTAAGGACAATTTTCACATAGTTTTTTTTCCAAGATGGCAGTGCTCTCAGAAGCTGATCCAAAGCCTACTGAATTCTATGGAAAAATTTAACTTCAATGGACTTGGGATCATTTTAGTTTTTGGCTAAGAGAGTTATTTTACTCCAAGTTAAAAGAGAGAAGACTTGGCAAGTGATAACTGAGGCTACAGCACATTTAGGGTCAAAAGACCTTAACTGTTGGACCACTTCTTCCCTGGTGTGATTCTACCATACCCAGAGGATTTGCAGAGTCAGCTTTGTGCTGACTGATGATGCCATTTGCAGTTTCCAATGAGTTCAGCATGTAAGTCAGAGTAGAATTTGACCCAGTGGATGCAACTGAGCTGTAAAGTTAATTTTAATTCCGTTAATTTGAATACAATAGTCCTATTGGTTTAAATAACTGCAGAAGTTTTTCTCAACACATTAAAAGTCTATATTTTATGACTATAACCTCACAGTTATGAAATATAGCTCTCCAATAATACAACTATGAGATAGAACCTTCTTCCCAACAGCTGCTGGTGGGAATTTCACTGTTTCTGAAATAAATATTATATGCATACAAACCATACATGGAGGGAAAGGGAGAGCAAAAGGAAATACAATGAGCTGACTCGAGATGTGTTATTTATTTGCACACATTATTAATGATCTCATAGCTCAGAAGTGGTGGAGGGAACCTGAGCCACTTGTGAATTATGAAAGGTCATCAATAACTCATAGCCATATATGACACATCCATTCAGGTCATCCAGACTTATTCCATGCTTGGATCTGTTTATCTAACACCAGTTTTAGTTTAGTCTGTACTGTGTGTTGATTTCATAGTACGTTATGTAGCACTGAGACCTCTTGGCTACACTCCCAGGTAAGATGACTAAATTTGAAGTACAAGAGAACCTGAAGCAAACTTTCAGAGTATCACTTGATTGAACTGAACCACACATATCTACTTCCAATGACATGTGTGATCATTAAGTTAAGTAACTTAGATGTAAATACATCAGATTGGATGTGTGCACGTGCATCTGTAAAAACACACATTTCATACAACTGAAACTCAAAACTTTCACTTATGATTGTTTCTCTCCCCTAAAAAACTGAAAGAACAGAGATTACTTTGATAATAATATCACAAGACACTCAAGTACTACAGAGATGAGCATAGTGTAAGAACGAAATGAATTGCGATCCTGGTTTTCACTGTCTTCAGAAAAAGCTAAAAGACACGTTTTGTTCTCAGCCACCATCTGAAACTAAACAGTTGGGTGTAATCCATGTATAGACAAGGGTGTAACTTGCCTCTGCTATTATTAAAAATTGAACAGGCTACAGTTATACATGTTTTAATTATAGCTACTTTGAGACAGTTCTCAGACTGTAAACCATATTTTAAAACATGATTCTGAAAAAAATATGAGTTTAAATGGGTTTTGTCCAAAGACCCTTAATAAACTGGTTAGAAAATACTAAACTCCTCTGCTAGTTCCTCTAATCCTGTTGGTAGTACTCACTATATCAAACTGCAGTGCCCATTATCGACTGCCAAAAGTTCATAGCAATACCCTGGGGCAGAGCTCATTTCTTCCAGCCCTGAGTACCCATACGTTTATTACTTCTTGAGCTAATGGAAATTCAGTGTGGGAAATACATGGCACGTGGCACACCATAGGGAGCTGTGATGAACACACATTTTAGTCAGTGCTACATACTTATAAGGTGCCTAATGCTAGCACTGTCATCACTACTCACACGTGTGAATTCTCCGTACAGATCAGTATCCAACAGCTATATGGCAAGACAGGATGCTTTTTAGTGATCTACAGATGTGCTTTTGGGGATGGCTGCAAATACTTAGGCCTTCAGACAAGCAGCCCACCTGGCTCTATATCTGTTTTGTAGTGTTCCCACATCAACTTGGCATGGAAAAAAAAAAAAGTCTCCAGAACAAAATCCTCTGAGCACTTCTCACATCACATGTGCTATTTGAGGCAGACAGAGACTGAAGTCATTTATCTGCACAGTTGTTCTCCCATCCGACAAAAAAACCAAGCCAAAGAGTCTTTGATATCAAAGAAAAACTAATTCCATGCACGCAATTCTTGGTCTTTTCAACTACTTTAATCAAACTCTCATGGTAAGTCACTTCACATTTTATACATGAAATAGAACATTTTGTTTATAAACCAGAACATGACACAAACATTGCTTTCTTCAGGGCAGGAGACCAGCTCTCAGGCAAGCAGCAAGACAAAGCAACCCTTTCTAAAGGCTAGTGGTCACTGCCACATCACAAGAGAAAGTGAGTGTTACCTATTTACTGCCAGAGATGGAAGAAAGCATGGTACTATCTTTTGCTTGCAAAACCTTTGCTCAACTTAATGGCAAATGTGCCTATCTAGAAGCAGTATCATGACACCCTGCAATTAGGCTTAGTGTTCTCTCCCTCAGCTTTCCATCTTCCATTTTAGAAAGCGGGGTTTTTTTCCTTTTTCATCTGAAAATTGCCATAAAATACTGAGTTATCAGATTTAGGGGGTTGGGGTTTTTTTTCTTTTTTTTTTTCCCCTAAACAGGACAGATAACTTTCTTGAGGTTAAAATAAAATCATTGGTTGTAACATGATAATTTCATTCCTTCCCACTGAGTAGGCTTCTCTTTGAGGAGTCGTAAGGAGACTCCTGGACCTGTGCTCAGCTAAGACGTCATTGTGAATCCTTCATCTCCACTGGAGCTGTATGAGTCAGCCTGCCAGTGTAACAGGATGGCAGCACTGAGAATCTCTGCACAGCAGTGCAAGGCTCTTCGCTGTGTCAGATTCTAACGCCGTTTGTGCAGAGACAGAGAAATTACTTCTCACTCATATCTGACATATAGACATTGTTAGCTACAGTAAAACATGAGAGCCATGGCTGTCTTCTTTGTAGAATATGGATGTTTCCAGCCAGTGATAGCCCTCCCAAATTAAGAAGATAGTTAAATTGTTATGTCACAGTCATAAGAGTAATGTCTAACTGAAGATAAAAAACATTGAATATAAGTAAGTAGAAACCATTGGATATCGAGGTAAGTGGAAAAACACAATGGACCATCCTTATCACAAATATACAGAGATGCAACCCAGAAAGATAAGAGCTACACAGTTTTGCAGCTGAAAAGAACCTCCAGATTTAAAGCCAGAAGGGGATGGTCAGGATGCCTGAGGTGCTGCCAGAACGTGTTTCCATACTTGACATGTTTCAGAAAGTATTAAGTGTAGGGCAAAAAAAGGGCATATCCGCTCTTTCAACAGGATGCCCACTGGTCTTATGCAGTAAAGCCAGCTGAGAAAAACAGGCTATATTCAAGCTACCTCTTTACCTCATGAGAAGATGATCTTCTGGAACAAGGAGAGATCATTTACAGAGCTCTAGAGAAGCTCACATTTCAGCTACCAGCATTGCTCCTGACTTGGGGATAAATGGAGGCCTGAAGTACTTCCCACAAGACTCCAACTCTTCAAAGCCAACTGTAAAAACTGTAAGCAAAAGAAAAAAGCCAAAAACTTATTGTTTTACAGTTAGTGCTTCTCACAGTTATTGCCTGAGCACACTAAATTCAGATCAAATCCTAGGAATCTGATTTTGATATCACCATGTTAAATATATTGCTCTATCTCTGTCAATTTAATGAAATCACTACTGCTACTATTAGAGCAGAGTCAGACCAATGAACTGTTCAATATGACTGCAGAAATCAGGTGCTCTGAGTGCAGTGTTGGTGGGTCTTGCGCATGTACTTGAACACAACAAAACAGAATACACCAGAGCCTGACTAACACAAACCTGGCATGAGACCAGGATCTAAGCCTTGTTTTTCTCATCCATACTTCACCACCACATTTTTCAAGTGCCACTGTCATTAAGTTAAGATACAAGGCAATCCATCATTTAAAGCCATTACGTAAACATTTTTGGGTCAAAAAGGTGACCTTTCCTATAACTAGGTCTGAAAAGAAGAACGCTTTCCCAACGTGGCAAAGGGAACTAAGCAGAGGAATGCAACGCACTATCAACAAGTAACTCTATGAGCTTCATCGCTAATTAATTCTGATTTCCACTCGATTTATGCTTCATGGTTGACTGAACCTTCAAACAAATCACAGCAATGAACTCATCCTCATATCACCTACAACCCTACCACAATAACCTTAGTTCCCTCATTTCTTCTCACTGCAGGACTCCTCACTCCTCTACCACAACATCCTTATGCCCTTTCTACTCTCTCTTCTCCTACCCATATCTTTCAAAAATTTTGTTTAGCTTGCTGGTGGGCCAAGAGACATAAAGACCTTTCTAAGGACCAGGGCTACATGAACAACTTTTGACTGGCAAGGACAGACATGTAGGTTGCTCAACTAGTTGGTCAGGACTCAAACACTTCCACAGCCCAGCCCACTATGGTGCAGAAAGGAGAAGACAGGGCACAGGAGAGGTTGGATAGATGCGGATCCTTATAGTCTTTTACCATACATCTTACAAATCTTTTGAGGAAACTTCGCATATCGGGTACTTAATCCTCTGTTGAAGCTTGAAGAAATCAGCTAATGAATTGAAACATTAACAGCGAGGAAAAGAACTGACACATACCTCCACAATGTGACTACATAACATCATCTTACTCCAAAAACTACTGTTGATATCTCACAAGTGTACAAAAAGATGCAGCTTTAGCAGAAAGTAGAAATTTACTCACATGATTTCAAGCCCTTTCTGGTGTATAATTGTCATGGAACTGTTCAAAACACTAAGCTAATACACCACCGAAGCTGACGAAGAAAATCTGCCCCTTTTTCTGACTAAATTGCCTTGGCCAACAGAACAAGGCTTTCTTTAGCTGCTCTTCACTTGTAAAATCTAAAAACTATCAGAGCCAGGGAACACCTAGGGCCTCTCTGAAGCCTCATGCAGTGTTTAGGGGAAGAAAAACATGCATTCAGCACACAGATGCATGATCTTCTGTTAACAATAAAGTTCCAATGCTTTTGCAAGTCCTGATGTCAATAATTACCCTTAAATTCCAGAAAGACTGTTCTGTGCTTGGGATTTTGCTGCGGTCATGAACAATTGCTTATTCCTCATTCAAGCCATAGGCACTGCAAGTGTCTCCCAACCACTTTGAATTCTAGTCAATATTTTTGACGTCCAATGTTTTTCTCCATTTAATTTATTTAGACATTTGTAACAGATGAGGGAATGACAACAGCTGATAAAGATAACAGCAGAAAGGAGTTACAGCGGAATAAGTTAATTTGCAATCCCACTAAAAAATCAGGCTGTTCTGATTATCACCTGCCTCTCCTGCAGTTTCAGCGTGATTTTCAGCAACTATGCTTCTCACAAACTCCTGGACTCAGCAAATAATACTTTAAAATTAAACCACTCAAAAATGGAAGTAACAAGGTTTTAAACATAGTCTACTGCCACCATGCTCTAGACATCTGCTGCTGAAATGTGGATGGTGTGGTAGCAGAGAGGAAAATGGAGCAACCAATTATTTTTCATGTGTAAATTCGACAGAAGTGCTGTGTATAATTAGAAAATAAGCATTCCAAAGGTGTACAGCATTTGTTCCTGTTCATGGTACCTCATGATAGTGAAGGCTTGGAAATACCCACCAGTTCTTTTCATCCCAGCAGGCACTAAGGCTGTGAGTCAACATGCCAGGATGCTTTATTACCACTCAGGCCAGTCCATCTGTACCGTTACTTGAAGATGGAGAGTTGTCCTCTGGTAATTAATACATTTCCACCTCTGTCTAATTAAAAAGATCCAGTGCATTCATTCTCATTAAAAAGAAATGTGAAGCTTTGCAATTTCTCCAGTTTGGGGCTATAAAAGAACTTCAAACATCAGAATAATTTTCTAAAAGTAATGAGTTCCCTCATTCTAGTGGGTGCTACAGCCCTGGTAATAAAGCACCTTTGCTAAAAACTGCTGTCTGCAGACTGATTCATTCTGGTGGCATGAGAGAGAGATTCAGACCGGGAGTGCTCTGCAGGGAATCTGTGACAGTCTTTCATCAGCTGCATATTCCTGACTTATAAAAACAAAAACAAAGGCATATTGTGAAGATCATGGAGCCTCATTGCTGGGCTAGGGTGTTTTAGCTGAAGATTTCAGACTCGCATACAACAGTGTGCTTGAGAAAAGGGTGCTGTATAAACTTAAAATCAAGTGTGAGATTTCTGTCTCCATTGCTGTCTGTACAAATCAACGAAGTCTCAATTATGCTCCCTCAAGGCATCTTGAGGATTTTGCTTTTCTCTTAACAGACCCACTCTACTCCTTTGAAGTGGCAAGGGGAGACAGTGGCTTGCCCCTCTGGGGCGATATGCATAATGAATGTGTTCACATACGTCTGTCTCCTTTCTTGGCATATCTGCAGGATACTTGCACAGGATTCTTGTTCAGATCATACCACTGTAAATCTTGAATAATTTAGACAGGAATCATTATCTTCTTTCAGCTGAGAAGGATAAGTGGCCAACAAGCTTCAAGAGGAAACTATCCTAAGCAAAGTCCACAAGACTTTATTGTAAAGACACCTGTGAGGATCATCTTCAGAAAGCAATTCCAGGCCATTTGGCTCCTATATGACCTTGATAGGCTCTCCAAATTAGTCAGAGCTGGGGGAGATACAGAAGCCTGGGCTACAGTCCACCTTCCTTTTGCTTTGCACCCTCTGACACTACCAGGCCTCCTGGGAGGAGTTTTTCTGCTCCTTTGAGTGTGGGAACCACAGGCATTTCTGGCACTTGCATGCAGCACTTTCAATATACTCTCCCCTCTACTCACACCCACACTAAGCATAAAAGACAGTGTTTTCCATCAACACTTATCAAAGTGCCAGTACTTTGAGAGGAAAAACTAACGGGGGGAAGGGGAATTCAGCTAAAGAAAATGAAACCACTGCCGTCAGCCCATTGAAAACTCTCCTGAAAGCTTTTTTCTTCCATATTCCCCACCAGAGTGCCAAACAAACAGTAATTAAAATATATGTTATGCTCAAAGACCACAGATTATTCTTCCCACTGGATTTCTTGAGTGGTTCTCCTGTCTTCTTGCATCAGTGTTTCAGACTGTGAGCTCTCTGAGACATGACTTTCATTATCTTTGGGTCATTAGCAGCTCATAACTCAATGTCAGATAATACTGATAAAGAGAGACAAAGGGCAGACCCTTTTCAAATTGCGGAGCCAAATATATTACACTGCATTGTGTAAAGTCAAAATTGTATGCATTAGTTACCAAGCAGCGACAATGCTGGACACTTGGCTGGTTAAGAAAAGTAGATGGCATGGCACATTGCGTCCAGCAGTGGGATTCACACAGCTGCTCAAGGGCACTCATTGAAGGCTAGGTTGATGGGACTGTTGGGATCTTGGTGACCAGAACTGAATCCAAAATGCAGACTGGTTCAACTAGGACAGAGATGTAGCTTCAGAAAAATTATTTAAAAATACTCCTGAAAACCCCAAACCTTGCGCTTCACGGTGGCCAACAGCAACCACAAGCCACAGCGATGTGTCTGAACTTCTGCCCTACTTTGGACCTTCTGCAGCAAATGCAGGAGGTGCCTCCAGCTACCCAGTGTTTGCAGTATGCTCCATGAGATCTGCCAAAGTTACTTAGAAAAGTAAGCCTAGACTCACCCTTTTAAAAATCTTGGTATTTTATAATAAAAATACTTTAAAATACATATATATATATATCTCCTAGTGACTATGTATTTAGTTGAGAAACAGAAGACCAGGGTCCATTCTCACATTAATTTGAAGTTCACCCACTTCTCTTCCTGCCATCAAATTGGTCTCCAAGAGCTATTCTCCCCCATCAGCATATACACAACAAAAACAGCAAGAGCTTCATCCAGAAAATAAAAACATTTGACTTTGCAACCTAACAGACAAGCTTTCATGACCATTCTTTTTTAATCCAGAGTTTATTTGAACAAAAAACTATGAGAAGTCTTTGGAGCACAGATCAGCCCCCAGGGTGCACCACACCAGCTGAACACCCTGACCCCAAGCAGCCTGAGTCATCTTCCCTCTTGGTTTTCATTCAAGCCATATGAATCCCTCATTATTTGCAACACCATAACACCACTTCAGTAGGAAGCGTTGGAAAAACCCTCCCGTACAACCTTATTTTCAAGGTCATGATTCCCCGGTTCAGTAGTTAATGGAGTTTTGAATGCCCTCAGACTTATGAGGGTGGTGTACCCAGCTTTCCTGCTACTTAGTCATAGCACCTAATGCACAGCCTAATATGCAAAGGCACTGAGCTTGTGGGGTTTTTTTTAAATGAGGCAAGAACTCCTGATGGTAAACAGGCTCCTGTCTCCTGTTTGCTGTGCATGGAGAATGCCTCTGCAATCACAACCTTCAGGTAACCATGGCAAATACTTCTCTGATGGTTGGGAATGCAGTGCAGTCCAAAGACGATGTGGTTCTGTTGGCATCTAGGGGCTTTCTGGGACCAAAAAGGAGATGGCCAGATGAGGAACCTGCTGAGAAAGCAAGTTTGGAGAATCACAGATTTTATTCATCTAAAATCTAGCAAGTGCCAACCACTTCATTATAGATCTGGCGCCATGTGGTTTTCTTGCATTTGCCATGAACATTGTCTTCTTCCAGAGCACCAGTACTTACCAACAAACCTCACACAGTCAGCTGACACAGGGCTTCAACCCTCACCCTTCATCGTGGTTGTGTTTTTAGCTTGCTGGAAGCAACAAAAGAACTGACACCGGGGTGTGAAGGCTCTCTAGGATAGCTAGGCTCCTAAGAGGCTTAGCTGTTAGGCTGCACTGAGGGCAGCATATGGCTTTTTGACTAAAAGATCTTCAAATTAAGTTACTCTTTACACAGGACTTTCAGAACCTTGCTTTGTCAGCAGAAAAAAAAAGTTCAGTATTGTTGTTTAGGGATTTTTTTTTAAAATTATCATGTCAGTAATTTTTCTTTGCACCTTTTCTTTTTTTTTTTCCTGCAAGCAACTATTGTGCTTTTAAGCCTTCTCAGTTAAATGAACTAAAAAGCAACTTGTGATCCTAGACAGACACTACTGAGCCTTGTTTAATTGGTCTGGATTTTGTTGCTAAATATATTTTTTAATGAATGCCACATCTTTTCAAAGATGCTAAGGGAAAGAATAGAAGTGTTTTCTACAGCCTACTGAAATTCTTTTTTACTGTGGTGTAACATGTCACTGTGTTAAATTTCCCCTCACACTACATGTACATTCGGATACAAATTGTTTTAAAACATGGAGAAACTCCTGTTTCTGGAATTATCTTGCATTTATACCATTTTATGGAGAACAACATCTGATAAATTTCTAAGTAAAGGGTGGTAGAGTCTAGCAAAGGAAAAATGAATATAAATGTGTCTCTTCTTAATTTAAAGGAGTTAAACTTGCATCTGTCAGAGCTGAACTTGTCCCAAAGTGAAGAGAAAATGGGATAAAGGGAGAAAGGAGCCAGATGAGAGTGAAACACATGTATTTAATGGTAAATTGCTGATCAAGTTTAGAAATAGGGAAATATGATTGCCACTTTCAGCAAAGAAATATAGCCATATGAATTTAGGCATAACTCATATGTTTCAGGCATACAGGTAGGTGGCAATTCTACCAGTACTTGGTGAAATATTAACAACACAAATTTCCCCCCCTGGTTTTTAAAGAATAAGGAAAATAGATTGTTTCTATGATGGACTCCTGTGACAAGGTGGAGGTGCTGATCTCCGTCAAAGTTCAACAGATTCTAGATACAGCAAAGCACAGAGTGCCAGAGGGAGAGAAGGCTGAGATGGAGACTCTGGCACTCAAGAAAGAGTTTCAGAGGCTGAGATGAGGCTTTCTGCGTGTAGTCTGTCATGAACGTGGCTTTGGGTGTCAAGCCTGTACAAGATGTCAGGAAGCGGATCCAAAACAACGGTGCCTTGATTCACATAAGATCCCTTGGATGTTCTAGACACAGACAATTGAAAAAGACAGTTTGAAACCATAGGCCTCGTTTTTCATGATAAGGGTCTGCTGCCATCTCCAGCTCAGTTGTCACCACTGCTAAGTCTCGTGGCTCCAACCCGGCAAAGTAAACACGGCTCCACCTGCACTGCTACACTGAGTGACCTGAAGGGTTGGGCTTGGGCTGAGGCAGCCAGGAGCCCTCGTCACCCACATGGAGCAATACCTAACCTGCCAGGTTGCAGAAATCCCAGTCTTCCTCCCTGAGGGACACTTCATATCCAACCAGGGTTGATGGTGCCATTCAAGGGTAACTCTATCTGCATTACACGCAGCTCCTTGATTTCTTACTCGCCATCTGTCCTTGCAGTTACTGCGTCAGGCTGGAAAGGATTGACGGCACATACAGTCCCTCCTGGAACATTCATGACAGTGCAAAGGTAGGAGGTGTGTGACAACAGCCCAAGCACAACCTGTGTGCAGGAAGCCCTGAGACCCTGAGCACCGTGCTGGGAGTCAGGGTAGGAATAGGTCTCTCATTAAGGAAATACAACTGCTGCACTCCTTGTGTTTTCTGTAACCACTTTTATGATCAAAATTGCCAGTTAAGAGATTGTGCAACCACACCTTTCCCCTGGCAAAACTTCCCTTTGACCGTAAGAAGGTTATGAGGGGTGGAAAAACTAAAGCACATTTTATTACTATTTATAAACAGGTCTATCCCAGATATTTCAGAAATGTGCATGAAGGAAAAAAGTTTGATTATTTCTTAGTTGCACAAGTAACACTACCAGGAAGGAAAACAGGGTTCAACAGCCCTCCTGTGAAGATTTTTGCAGCTGAATGGCCAGACTGTGTTTTGTGATTATGGACAACAGGGAGGAGAAGTTCTTTCTTCTTTTCATTTGTACCATCCGCAATGGTGCTCCTGTGAAAACACAAGAGAGTCATAAATGACAGGGGTTGTAAAGCAGGGCTGCCATGGGATGGTGTGAAAGCAAAGCTGGAGATGGACAGTTAATCCTTATAACAATGTTTTAAGTTGGACAAAACAGAGTCTGGGATTACAGCATGGAAAGACAAGGCACATTCAGGAAGGTCACCATTTCATTTAACTAATTTGAGGTCAGGTCAAGGTAGGGCAGCTGGAAAAAAGACATGGAAAATGTTCTTTAAATGACTTTATTAATAATGACAGGATCTAGTGTTGAGAGCGGCAAGAGAACAACTTTATTCTTTGACTAGCATTTTAAAACAGTCTATCTTCAGATGAACACAGTAAATCAGTATTCCTTTAAGTAATGGATAATGAAGATGACTTTAAAGCAAATTTCTGGGCATTCATAGCCTTTTCTTTCATGTTTTCCTATGTCTATAACAGGAATAGTAAGGGGCACTGAGGTCTGTACTAGTAAATATAATAGTAAATTAAAAAATGACAAGGACCGGTTTCTGGCCTCGGGGGCAGCAGGCTGCGAACATCCCACATCTGTACTACCAACGTCACTTACTCTCTACCACCAAACTGCCTATTTGGAGTTTCTTCTCCTAGATTCTAACTTCAGATCCAACAGCCAGGAACAGAGGGTGACAGTTGACATAAGCCAAGTCCATGTTAAGGGCTCTGCTAACAGTTTACCACTATGGGCAATCACTTTCCTGTAACCAAAGGGGCCACCATTCAGTGGCTATCTGTAGGAAGGATTCCACCAGACTTCACTTCCAGAGCACCTTACCCTACAGACAAATTTCATTTCCCTTTCCTATGGTTAAGGTGCAGGATCTGGAAGTCTTCCACCATTCCCACTCGGTCCCCATGTGTTGCCTGGTCTAGTCGAGAGGTGGCGTCCCTGCCCAAAAACAAGGAGGTTGGACTAGATGATCTCTAAGGTCCCTTCCAGCCTAGGCCATTCTATGATCTATAATCATTTTATGCCAGTGGAAACTCCCAGCATAAGGTCCCTGACTGATGATGTGAAAGGTTCTTCTGGATCTGAATTTATAGTGAAAACTAGTCAGTCTTTGGAGAGTACAGAAGTGACTGGCCCTTGCTGTGTTTCTGCTCAGGAGTGGCATCTGGAGGAAATGGGCATGAGGCCCAGCCAGTGGGTCTGCAAGTGTGAGAATCATTGACTTTAAAAAAAATCTCACTTTAAAAGGAGACAGAAAAGGTGCCAGCTGTTACTGCAACCCAGCAGTTGCAGTAGCAGTGCTCTGGACCCACTTTTAGAAGGACTCTGTCCCAGCTGCAACCTGTGGAGCAGGGGCCAAACTCCAACAAAGCCCATTTATTAATCTGTTAAGGGCTTGGCCTTCCATATTTAATGAAGCAAAGCACTTACCAAAGGAGACGGGAGCTTTGTCTGAGAGGACTGTGCAGCATTTTGGCCTTTCATTTTAATGGTTAACCAGCTCTGAGCCTCAACCTTTGGCAGAGCTGAGGAGATCCTTGCAGATGGGAGACTGCTCCTTCTTTTCTTGTGGTAAAATTAAAAAGAAAAAGAAGCTCATACATCATAAAATATGACAATTCCCAGAGTAGTTCTTTTGGGGCTCCTTCTACCAAAGAGTTGTAGCCCTGCCAGGCAAAAGGAGAAATGGTCTTAATCACCCGAACCCTATGCAAACACTATATCTTTTTTTTTGTTTTTTTTTTTGTGAATCGAGTTTAAACAGAAGTTATGCAGGAAGGACCAAGTCAAAAACCACTTTTTCCAGATGTCAGAAAGATTGAAACACACATAATGGGAAAAAGCAGTGTTATAAACTTTTAGCTTGATATATCTGGTAGGTGAAAGAACTAATGCTGTAAAGAAAATGTTTGCATAGTGCCGCTGGGTCTGCTCGAGACTATAATACTGGTCAAACAGCACTTTCACTAAACGTTTCTTAGCCATGCTGCTGTTTGAAGAGAAGAAAGTGTGGGGAGGGGGAGAAAAAGGAAAAACTAAATGTGAACACAAAGTTCTATTTACTGAGATAAAGATTGAAGACATAGATATGGATAAAGAAAATGCTCTTGAAATATGTTCCTTGTTATAAATAAACTGTATTGCCAGCACTTAAATAAAAAAAATTAAATAAAATCCCTGTTGAGAGTCACAGGGGAGCAATACCATCACCAGAATATCTGCTGATGCAGCTGAACTACGCTTAAGACATCTGCTGAGATGAAACTACTTTGTGGCTGGAGGTATTAGGAAAAAAAGAGTTACTTCAACAAAAAAATAGCCAGTGTGTGAAGACAAAACCACACCAAAATGTAGCAGAACGTGCAATTCTACAACTACGGCACCACTGTACAGTAGTTATTCCATCAATCTGTCTGCCTTAGAAGTGAAGCAAAAGATTGTAAACCAGCCTGATAAATGAAGAAACCTCCCCCCAGCATGGCTTTCTACCGAACTCTCAGATCCCGAAAGAGCCGCAAGCTATTAAAGGAAAGAGAGGATCAACAATAAATGGACTTTAAAGCCAGTTTATTCAAAACGAGTGCCTGGCTCTGCTGCTGAAGCGATGAGTTCAGACCCCGTGAGGTCTGTCTGCTGCTCCCTGATGCCTATGTTGACACCCAAATCCCCGAGAGCAAGGCAGCTCCCAGAGAGCACGCTGGGTCTCAGCCCTGCCACCGACTGCAGGCAGGGAAGCTCAGGGGAAGGACAGACAGCAGGCTACAATTTATCATCACTTAACCACGGGGATGTTCTGAAAACAAGTTCCTTAACTTGGAGCAGCTCTTCCTTCGGTTTGCAAGAGTGTTGACGCTTGCGTTGCTGAGTCTTTAATGGCTATACCAGATGATCTGCTTGACCAGAATGGACTGAAACAATTCATTTTAATTAAACTGGTTTAATTGCCAGCTTCAACAAAACATGAGCAGTTTCTGCATACAAATCATACCTTGTCTTTTGAGGGCTGCAGCCTTCCATTTAGTTTTTGCAATTCTCTGTGCATCTTCTGTAAGGAAATTAAGAATTCAGGTTATTTTTTACTTCAGTTTTGGTATGAACTCTTTACTGCTACTTTTTAGTACACTGTGTAATGATTATTACCCACGGGCAGGGCTTCAGGCAACAAGAGACAGACTGGTAGATCTAATGCACATGTACATTGAACAGGTAATTCAGGAATACTGGGGAATAGGTATCCCCTCCTGCATGCAAACTCTCACTTGAAACAGTGGAAGGTTTTTGTAAATCTCCCTGTCCTGGGTTTAGCTAAAAACTCAGTCCTGTTTAGTAATTTTTACTTTCCAGTTTAGTCTCTTCTAAAAGGCTGCACTTTCTGAAGTCAGCAGCATGTTTCTGCAGACAGTGTGTGCTACTGGCAGTGATAACACCTGATGTTACAGTTACTGCCTGGGACTGGGATGCAGAAAGGTTCTTGCTGATACTTATTCCTGTAGTGACCAAGGCCACTGCTGGCTCTTGTGTTCCACGCTGGGGGTGCCGGGTAGTAAGAGGGGTCAAAAGGAAGTAAAAGATTGCACCTCCAGGGAGTGATAGACAGGACAGGTGACCAACGAGAGTATTCCATCCCATATACGTCACATTTAGTATAAATTGAGTGATCACAAGAGTTTCTGTCTTTTTCTGCAATGGCCGGTGTCCAGGGAGGACTCCGTCTGACCTCCTGCTTTTGATCCGGATCCTGAGTTCCCGAATCCAGCTCCTGTATCCAGCTCCCGCCGCCGCTGAGCCTGGGGCTCCCCCAGTGCCTCCTGCTCTGCAGCACCAGTGGGGGTTGGTATCAGGGGAGAAGTTGGTATTGATATTGGGCTTATATATAGTTGTATATAGTTCTTTATTTTTATCATTTCACTATTATTTCCATTATTGTTTTGTTAAAGCTGTTCTAGTGTTTCTTTTCTAACCTGTAAGTCTCTCTGCCTCATTCCCTTTTCCTTCCCGTTTAGGGGGGAAGAGAGTGTTAGAGAGCATCTCTCCATATTAGTGGCCGGCCCAGCCCTAACCCGTAACACTCCCTTATCCCCCAATTTCCTTTCCTCCAGTTTCTTCTCCTTCCAACTAAAATTATCACAACTGCTATATACAGATGCTGTCTCTAGTGTCACTCAATAAGCAATTTCCCTGCACCTCACTGTTTTCCCCTGAAACTCCTCCCATCAACATTAAAAAAAATATTTGAAGGCCACCATGCCTAGAGTTCCCATGTTCCCCTTCTCTGCCAGCCTAATAATATCCTTTGCCTCAATTCTTCGGTTGGCATGGGTGTAAAATATAAGCCAACTCCAGGATTACATTCCAGGTCTTGCTATGCCTATATACTTGGAAGGTTTGATATAATACTGCAGCTGGAGCTGTACAATTTTACTCAGGAGCAATTTAGTATCCAAATTTTATTCCTTGAGCCTCTTAGTCAGGTGTGCTCTCTGTATGCCTCCAGCAGACCCCACATATTTTCCTGGGACTGTGGGTTAATCTCAGTCTTTCTTCTTGATATTGTTCTGCCATATGTAAATGGCCCAAACGCTTGGTGGGGTAGGGTAGAGAAATCAGGGGTCCCACGTAGCAGGGAGTATAGATGCTTTTTGGTCCCCATGCACTGTATGGAGGAGACTGGTCCCGCCTGTGTCACCTAGCAGTGAAGGCAGCATGGGAAGGTCAAGATCTGTGTTGAAGCTTCCTCTGTAGCACAGGACTAGTGGTGGGTGCATGCCATGGCTATTAGACCATTGGATAAAAGAGGAACATCTTCCCTGTTTCCCAACCTGGTTTTCACATCTACTCTTTTTTCTTCTTTGATTCGCTCATCAGTATCAGAAATAGGAAGACAAAATTTCTTCTGGTATAATTCACTCATTCCAAACCACATTCAGATTTTTACTTCAGCTGGGAAAACTGGGAGAAAATGCCAGGTGAAGCTAAAGTAGTTCTGTTGCCTGGTTCTTCTAGAGAGAGCTTGGTGGTCAGCTGAAAACCTAGTTTCTCAAACAGGCCTAACTCGTGCATTTTTACCTATACAGAAGGGTCAGACCCTGGTGTTCTAGCTTGCACAGCCACCAAAGGGTCATGAGCTCCCAAAAGATCTCTCAGATAATTCACCAGCCAGTGGCAGCTTTTCTTCTGATGATGTCATATGTGAAACTTTAACTCCCTACTAGAGCACTTCAGTGAATTAACAGCTCAAAATATGCTCAAAGTTCCCTGTTCATGTGGAAAGTTGTTGTAGCTTCTCTGATTTCCTTCTGGTGCCTCAAGTAATAACTCAGGAACTGAGGTCCCCTTCATGCCTGACAGACAAAAATGTAATGACAATCTTGTCACGTCAAGTCTCGTGGCTGTTGATTTTCCTCGTTGTCTTTGCTTTTCCTCACCCTCATTGCTTTCTGATCCTGTTTACTGGGAAACCTGACTCATCCACTACTTTTGTAATACAGACTAATGCAGGGTTGGGGCTTTTCCTGCTGGAAGAGCTATTTACAATTTAGCTGCAATCAGCACAGCTTGTACCAGGTTTTTAATGCATACATGTATGTATATGTATATGCATATGCATATGTATATGTATATGTACATGTATATGTATATGCATGTGTATGTGTATGTGTATATTCTTGTATATGTATGTGTATATATGAAGAACAAAAAAGTAAGGTCAAAAATAATGCTTCTATGCAGGTACTTAGAAGTCCCTCCACAAGTGAAATAAGCTGAGAAAGTACAAATTGTTGTTATTACCCGCTGGTGAGTATGAACTTAAGAAAAATACAGGCAGTTAGAAAAAGCATACCAGAAAAATCCCAGCTCTCTGAGATCAGAAGAAGTGTAAATGTTAGCCATCCTCAAATTATTGAAAGGAAACAAGAGCCATTTGATATTAGGTATAAGTTTTTTGGTGACAAATAAACAACAGGTGATAATATGATGCAGATGGTCTGTATCTGCTTTCGTAAACACTTAATAAAAGTGCTTCAGGCTCTCCCACTGCCTAATAAGTGATACATAGATGGTTCTGACTTAGTGGCCATTTCAGGGGGGCCAGTTCACTGAGATTCAATGTTAAGTGTGACTGGATTGGTTGTTCACATACGTTCCAGTGCCATACATAGTCCTTTTGGGCATCAAGTACCCACTGACTTAAATGGCAATCCAGAACGTAGAAGGTTTTGCAATTCAGTCAAGGAGATTGTACTTTGCATGAGTTCGTTCATATCAAGATTAACTTAACCTAAAATGACTGCTCTGAAATAAATTCCAACAGACAAGTGATATCTGACATCAAAACTTACAAAAATAGTTCTTTTTCTTTCTGAGAATCACTGTAGTAAATTTTCAATAGCTACTTAGAAGCGTTCATCCAGGGAATATGTACCATGTTCACTGTGAAAAGGATACATGCTAATCTCTCATGTTAGAGAGCATCCTATCCCAATGGCACATTCTTCACTCATCCAATGCTCCAGTGAGGAGAAGAGTAGGATCTTTATACGACACAGTGCTGGACACTGGAAAAACAAAGAACAGCATAAAAAAAGCCCAAACAATGCAGAGACAGAGATGCTAAGTGTTTCCATTAATATATATATGCTGGTCTTTTCCACGCAAACAAGTCTTCATGCTACCGTAACTATTCAACTAATTTTACTTCAAAAGATATGGGCAGATCTGCAATCCTACATTTTTGTGGGTTTCCCCCTTTCAATCCATTTTCTGCTATGGAGTTAATTTACAAACAATGCGAGTTGTCCTCCAAGTAGTGAAAGATACCCTGTGCAATGAGGCATTTCTTACCATTAGGGCCACCCAGTCTGCCCCCTGGAGACACGTCCTTCTAAAATCTGTGTTCATGTTTCTACTTTTATATAGCATTTGAAGCTGAGAATTTTCTTTTAAAAGCTTGGCATAGCCTTTTCATTACTCCTTGGTATACTGCTTACACACGTAACAGGCAAAGAAGAGAAAAATATCTGAACATGTTTTTTATGGTGTTTGTGTCACAGAACATCTGGTACTAGCTTTGATTTAAACATCCTTCTAGCATGCTAGAATTTGTAAAATTATTTTGATAAAGAGCATTTGGTTTACGCGTCTTGATACATATGTTAGTTGCTTGGTAATTCCTGAGATTTAAATGACATCATTTTTTGACAGGGGAAAAAATTTTCAACAGCATTGTAGGTGGGGTCTAGTTGCATATACCTGTTACAGTCTGAGCTGGCTGCCCAGGCCAGCAACAAAGAACTATTCAGCTGCTTCATACCCACTGGGATGGATAGAGAGAAAATTCAACTAAAACAGCTCAAGGATAGAGATTAGGACAGGGAGGGTTCATTCACCAATTATGATCAAGGGCAAAAAAAAGAGTAAACTTGGGGAGAAAACACAAATTTAATTTATCACCACCAGTTATCAAATAGATCTGAATAGACTAGTGAGAGAAAATAAACACAACCCCATCCTAAATACACTTCTCACCCCCATCCTCTTCCTGGCCACCTCCTCCCTCATTGATGCAAGGTGGGGCAGGTAGTAGGGGGATGTGTTCTGCCTGACCCTTACTCATTGTCCATGACAATCTTATTGGAAAAGAGGGCTCCTCGCAGTCTTCCCCTGTCACCATGTGGTGTCCATCTCACAGGAGACAAGCCTCTCCCTCCACATGACTCTGTCCAACCCGCCTGGGATCATCGACTCAAGGTTGGAATGGACCTGGAAGATCATCTAGTTCCAACCCCCCTGCTGCGGGCAGGGACACCTCTCTCCCACTAGACCAGGCTGCTCACAGCACCAGCCAGGCTCGCCTTTAGCACTTCCAGGGATGAGGCATCCACAATCTCCTTGGGCAACCTGTTCCACTGCTTCACCACTCTCAGGGAGAAGACTTTTTTCCTTATATCTAGTCTAAATCTTCCCTCTTGCAGTTTCAAGCCATTGCCCCTTGCCCTATCACTACAGGCCCTTGTAAAAAGCCCTCCTCCAGCTTTTCTGTAGGCCTTTTTCATGTATTGGAAGGCCACTATCAGGTCACCCTGGAGCCTTCGCTTCTCCAAGCTAAATACCCCCAGCTCCCTCCGCCTTTCCTCACAGCAGTAGTCGCTTTTGTACTTTGGGCTCCAGAACTGAATGTGGTACTCCAGGTGGAGCCTCACCTCAACATCGGAGTCACAGGTCGCTTCGGGCATGTCCTCCACTCCTGCACAGTCTCTCTCCCCATAGTCTGGGATCCTCCACGTGCTGCTGTAACTTGGACGTTTTACCGTCATCGATCTCGATTGGCAAGCAATCATCCTAGGAAGAATTTCTTCACAGAAGGAGTGGTCAGACATTGGAATAGAGTGTCTAGGGAGGTGGTTGAGTCGCCATCCTTCATGTGTTTAAGTGTTGTTTAGATGTGGTGTTGGGTGTTATGGTTTAGGGGTGAACTTGTAGTGTAGGGTTAAAGGTTGGACTTGATGATCCCAAGGGTCTTTTCCAACCTGAATTGTTCTATGATTCTATGATCTCCGTGCCAGCTCACTCACCATGGGACTCTGGGGAAACACTCTGCTCTTGTACCTTTCACCTCCTCTTTCCTCACCAACCGCATTCCTTTGCTTTCCTCTCACCTCCATCTCCTATAAACAGAAAAACTCCCTAACACAAAAGACAAGACAAAGAAATAGTGAGAGAGACAAAAAGAGAAATACAAGAAGAAAGCCTTGCCCAGCAGGTTTCCCCTCTTAAATACATTGATCACAGAGGTGCTGACTGGCCTGGCCTTGGCCAGAGGCGAGTCCAACTTTTACCTGGGGCTGGGGGAGGTTTTCAAAGTTTTGCAAGGAACCCACCAGACTCAAACCTATGGCAGTAGCTCAGACTAGGAGTCAAACCTCCAGTAAGAAAAGGCTTATGACAATCTTCTATCATTTTAAGCATGCTGACACATGAGTTTGTTCACAGAAGCATTGTTTCAGACTAGAATAAACACAGATGCTAGACATGACTCCAGACTACTTATACTACCTCTCTAATGAAATTTAGGGAAAGGCATATTGCCCTCCACTCCCAGAAGTTCATAACAGCCTTCCTGATGGGTGACTCTTGTTATTGGAGGTTCCAAGTGCAGCATTTCTCAGTCTTTCCCCACACACTGCTAGAGAGTGCCTTGCTTGGACCCTCTGAACAAGCTCTTGATTTCCTGCAATAAATAATCTCTGCTTATTCAGTTCCACTTAGCTTCACAACTCCCCTCTGCCTTCTTACTTCTGTTTCTGCCAGCAGAGTTACTGCTTCAGCAGCGGAAGGCTGCCTCTGTCTTCCCCTAGCACCTCATAGGCAGCCCAGGGAGCTGAAAACTGCACCAAATCCCTCCTTAGTACCCACGATTCCACATAGTACACATGCTGAAAGTTGTTGAAATTATTCAACATATTATCTAGTCTCATGGTGATTGGTCCTGCACCAGCAGCCTTCCAGAGCAGCCTGCAAAAGCTGCATGTGGTTCAAGTCCATGGTTCAGAGCAGGAAAATTCCTAACCTAAGATATAGAGAAACAGTATTTCTTGTTATTACTGTAGAGGAAGCTTCATGGGGAGAATCATAGAATGTTTTAAGATAGAAGGGACCTTTAAAGGTCATGTAGTCCAACCCCCCTGCAGTGAGAAGTGACATCTTTAACTAGATCAGGTTGCTCAGAGCTCCATCAAGCCTGACCTTGAATCTTTCCAGGGATGGAGCATCCGCCACATCTCTGAGCAACCTGTGTCAGTGTTTCATCAGCCTCATTATAAAAAAAATCTTCCTTATATCTAATCTAAATCTACCCTCTTTTAGTTTAAAACCACTGTCCTGTGTCCTATCGCAATAGACTCTGCTAAAATGATTGTCCCAATCTTTTTTATAGGCTCCTTTTACATATTAGAAGGCTGCAGTAAGGTCTCCCTGGCGCTTTCTCTTCTTCAGACTGAACAACTTCAACACTTTCAACCTTTCCTTATAGGTGAGATGTCCCAGTCCTATGGCCATTCTTGTGGCCCTCCTCTGGACCTGCTCCAACAGGTCCATGTCCTTTTTTTGTTGAGGACCCCAGAGCTGAACATAGTACTACGAGTGAGGTCTCACAGGGTAGAGGGGCAGAATCACCTCCCTCAGCCTGTTAACCATGCTTCTTTTGATGCACCCCGGGACATGGTTAGCTTTCTATGCAGTCAGTGCACATTGCCAGCACATGTCCAGCTTTTCATCCACCAGTATTCCCAAGTCCTTCTCCTCAGGGCTACTCTCAATCTCTTCATCCCCCAACCTGTACTGATACTGAGGTTTCCCTAACCCAGGTGTAGGACCTTACACTTGGCCTTGTTGAATGTCATGAGGTTCACACAGGCCCATCTCTCAAGTTTGTCCAGGTGCCTCTAAATGGCATCCTGTCCTTCAGGTGTGTCAACTGCACCACCTGTCTTGATGTCATCTGCAAACTTACTGAGAGTGCACTCGATCCCAGTGTCTATCACTGATGAAGGTACTAAACAGCCCTGGTCACAGAACGGACCCCTGAGGGATACCACTTGTCACCAATCTCCATCTGGACATCAAGCTATTGACCATTGTGACCATTCAACAAATTCCTTATCACCAAGTTGTCCATATCTTTCCAATTCAGAGAGAAGGATATTGTGGAGGACTATGCGAAAGGTCTTAACAAAAGTCCAGACAGATGATATCCATAGCTCTTTACTTTTCCACTGATGTAGTCACTATGAACCCTGCTTTTCAAACAGAAGCGAGATCCAGGCAGAAAGAAAATTTGCAAAGTAGATCTACACCTTATGGATATAAGTATCTCTAACAGATCAAAAAGAGGTGGTGAGGTATTTGCTGAATATGTTGCTTGCAGACAGCATTATTGCGACAGGACTGCTCTCATACACGGTCCTTGCATCGTCCTTTCTACTTCTTCTTATTTTGCCTCTGCATTCAGTCAGGCAGAAAAGAAGCCACTGATGGGCCTCAAGCTGGCTTCAGCAGTGGGATGAACCAGCTTTCTCCTCCTCCCCAAGGCCAGTGTGTGGGGCCAAGGTTTTGGAGGTGTGTGAAGGCCATGCATGAGCTGCGGCAGGTGCCTGGTGGCAGTGCCCCTGGGCCACCATGGGGAAGGCACCAGGAAAGAGATCCTGGCAGAAGCTCCTTCCCAGGATGCCCATGGCAAGCTGTGGTTCATTCAGGGCCCCAATACCCAGCATTATCAGGAATCTTTGTCTGTAGCTGTGTGTCTTTTAAGTCTGTAAGCTTCACATTTTCTAACTTTTCTCCATGACCACAACAGCTAAAACTTGGTTTCTTTTTTTTAATTTGTTAACCAAAGCTGGACACCTGTATTCTAAAACTGGGATTTGGATACCTCCTTGTCGCCAGCTACATTCTCCCTTCTCCATCCCATCCTCCTCCTTCCCCTCCTACAACACCCCAACATTCAAATTTAGGAAGATTTATGACTGAGCTGCCGGAGCTGGCAGCAGTATATTAGGAGCAGAAGGTGGTATTCAAGTAGAGGCCAATGCAGGGCAAAACTGCAGAGCTGGATGCGAGAGACAACAGAAAGGAAGCACCTACCATAAGGTGCTTTTCACCAGAGCTGGCTGAAAATTTTCCATCAGAGCAAATTTTCATTGAAAATTTTTCTTATCTTTTTGGTCAAAGACAAATTCTTCTTGAGAGGTGTCTGCTTTTGCATTTTCTTTTAAAATGAATGAAGGCTACCAAACAAAAGATATTCCAATCAGTGCGTATTCCGGTTTTCAGCCAAATTGCGTTTGACACAATTCTGTCATTTCTCAGGGGAGACAAGAACCTTTTTCATCCCGTCCTGTTTTATAAGCCTACAGTATACAATGCCTATTGTTTTCTGTGTTGTTAAACCTCTTACCAGGGTTCAGTATTGCAGCTAGCTGTCATGCTTGTGTTTGTATACTGAATATCTGTGGAGTAGATTGCTTCATCGCTTATGTGTATCAATTCCCCGTTTGGAAAGGGGACATACCACATCTTGTCGGTTCAGCTGATAAGCACAGCGACTACTGTCTCTCACTGTGCTTGGGTACAGTGCCACTTAAAATGGGTCTCCAGTTTCAATGGGTGCTAATGTCGTGCTAATGTCATGCAAACAATACAAAATAATGGTCTTATTAAACGAGTGTCTTCTGTTCAGCACCAGACCAGTCAAAGAAAAACACAGGCAGGTTTTTTTCCCCCTAGAAACAGGCCTCATGAAGCAAATCTCCCTGGTTCTCTGACAGTGGCTGATGTCCATAAATCTTTGTATGTCCATGCTGTTTGCTGGGTACACAGTGAGGACAGGGGTATCATGTGGGATTATTTGTGCACTAGTGATAAAAATCACATTGATATGAGCAGAACTCAGCACTCATCCCTTCCCATTCTTCCAGCAGCTCCCCAGATTATTCTCAGTCACTTTTTTTAATCCTTTCTCAAAAGGATTTTATTTTTTCACTGCCAGTAAAAATTTCCATTACATAGTAGTGCCATTGCATGGTAGCTGCTTGAGACATGTTTGCCATCAGCAGATCTGAACTCAAGTTCACCATGGAGAGGAACTGTATTTGCAGGACTGTTGTCTGTGAGTGCTCTTCCCAGATCAAGCAAATTTAAATCTACTGTCTGCCCGTAGAAGAAAAGCTGACAGAAGAGGCGTGAAGGGTCTCCAGCAGTGCTTACATGTCCTGTCCCCGCCACGGCTTATGCAAATGCTGCTTGGGTGCAGGGCAATTGGAGGTTTCTGCCCAGCTGGCCCTTCATACAGTGACCAAATCCTGAGTTCTCAACATTGTCTCTGTGTACAGTATCAATAGTGTCTCCCTCCACTTGTGCCATGCTGGGCAAGTCTGTCACACAGCATTACCGGCAGGGGGGGATAATGTAACACAGCATCACCAGCATCACAAAAGAGGAGAAGCTCCAGGAGCAAAGATGAGAACCAAAGTGAGGATGATGCAGTCCACTTGCTCTATTCTTGTCTCTGCTTTCAGGTCCTGAAACAGCTTTTCCAATGGCTTCACCCTGAACCATCAGACAATAAGTAGTGCAGATCAAGTTCCGGAGGTAAGCAGAAACAATATGATTTAGAACTCATCTCTAAAAAGACTGTGCAGTAGTTTGGTGCAAGCAAGCACTCGCATGGCAAGGGTTGTTGTAGGCATACAAAACTCACTGCCTTCCCTGTGTGTCTACGTATCTGTAGCAATTGGCTTTAGTTGCATCTCTGAACTTTGAATCTGAAAGCATGAAACACTTATGAATCTGCAAAATTGGACTAGAAGTCTCCAGAGAAGAGGATTACTCAGGAGAATTTTAGCATTTCCTGCTTCCAGTTGGGCTGGAACCAACACAAAAACAGCTATGACAGTGTTTGGCTCTTGCATGCCTGATCCCAGCCAAAACGCAGGAAATTCAGAGGTATGTAAAGACAAAAAAAAATGATGGGAGATTGGGGTGAGGAACAGAGACTAGCTTTTTAGAAATTAAAGGGGGAAAAAGGATTCAGATGGGTCAGTTCGTATTTGTTTCTGAAGCATTTTGCTAACCTGCAGGGCTAGGTCCTCCCCTCTGCATGACACCTGGACTCTCTTACAAAAGCATAATACCTGGAGGATAGATCTGGGGGCTTTGCACTGTTTTATACCTCCCCAAAACCAAATAAAACTGCCAAGTCAGACTGGGATCTAGCCCAGAGTTTGCCTTAATTAAATTATTTATTTAGCTGATAATTATAGGCTTCCTGGGATTGACTCTCTTTATACTCACACAAGTACTGTTTGGAGACCTCTACTGAATTCAGAGGAAAAAAAATCTCACTGCTCTTCAGCAGATCTGGCAACTCTTAGAAAAGGCTGTGGCAACTCTTAGAAAAGGCTGTAGCAACTCTGCATTATTATACATCCATGCACTAATGTAGCATTTCAGAGAGAAACCACCTATCAAGATGAACAGTGGAAGGGAACTTGCTTTGTGTGTATGTCTGGAAATGAAGTGCTTAGGTGTAGCACCGCATTTTTTTTCTGTCTGTGACCTCCGTCACCAGCACAACAAACCTCACTTTGTCAAGGGGAGAGCTGGGCATGTAGATGTATGTGGTATGGGCACAGCCTGTCAAACTGCTGGCTGCATTGTACAGTTGCATGAAACACAGAAAACAGGCCCTTCTAATGGCAAGCAAGGACTCCAACAGAAACCACAAGGCATCCCGAGCAGTTAGCACCTAGTTACAATAAGGTGATCACGCAGATTGTGTGAAGAGCCCTGTGGTTGTGGAGGTGCCCAACAAGCTGCTACACCAGCCTCTTTGGATCTTGAAGCAGTTTGATCCAGTTGGTATCGCATCATACGATCTGCGTCGACCAATGGAGAGCCTGGTCAAGGACTGCTGCTCTACAGTCAGAATTGCCGCTGGTTTTTTCTACCCACTCAGATACTCTCAGAATTTATGTTCTCAGAGCCAAATTTACATATATTCTAAATTTTTGCCTTTAGGTTTGAGCTAAATAATCCAGTGTAGACTGGCTGCCTATTAAATACCCTGTCATATTAAAGACCCTAAGCTTATACTGATAGTTCACACTGGGAGACGAAGGAGCATCTTGTTGCTTTTAAGCTATACATGACTACAAAGAGTTTAAGTGCAGTTCTTCCCCCAAGATTATGTCAAGCAATCAGTAAGTGAGGCTGTTGGGGCACCAAGGATTTCGGGGAATTTTTTTCTACAGCTGGGAGATGATCAAGGAGGATCACTCTGGCCAATGTAACTGGTAGAGTCAGCTGCCCACAAAATGCTCAGCCTGTGGCCAGTGGGCAACATGGTGATGGGACCTCTGTGAAGCTCCTGCTCCTGGATCTTCCCTTTCCACAGGCCCCTGACAGATGGGACGATGGATAGCTCTTGGCTATTGTGTATTTTGGTATGCAGCTCAGAAATTTGGCCATCCCGCTCTGGTGAGTCAGACCACATATATCTTGATAAGAGGGGATGTTCTTCGATTCCTAGAGAGAGGAAATAATCTAATTAGGTTCTCACTAGTCATAAATCTGGAATAATCACAGAAAATTTGAAAAACTGAGTGTTTCCAACTGGGTTTCATATCCCTGGAAGATAACTGCCCAAATATTTTGGTATTGGTCCTCTTATTAGACATATAATTACCTGATTCCATTCCATCATGGGAAAAAACTTATAAAAATTGGTCTTGAGTGATAGCTTGCTTTAGTTTTACAGTAGACTCACCAAATTAAAATTCTTTCAAAGCGCACCCCAGTCCCAGTTTTCATTTAACAAAGAAGGGACAAGCACTATGAGTCTTTGAATACCAGGGGTCAAGACAAAAATGATCCTGCATATAAAAAAATAGAAGTCTTGGCTTCAGACTTACTTACACATAAAAGCATGAATATCCTTTGTTTAACCTTCCTGCAGCCTCTTACTCACAAAGTGCTTACATTATCACCCAAATGCTTGAACAGAAAATCTTTACCCCATGGCACTGACCTTCTTTCTGTTATCTGCTGTCTTGTCTCCTAGATTCATGTTTTGAGAGAACAACGTATAACTCCTACTGCACATGCTACAAGACCACCTCATTTGTAGTTTTACTACATTTTTGTCAAAGAAAATGGGCAGCTGTCTCTTTTTACTGGCGTCTTAACTTTCACATCTTTCACCACTTGGGGCTTATGAGACTTCTTGTAATTGAGAAAGGACATGAGCCTGTACCATGCAGGTCCCACTTGATTATCAATGGCGGTGTTATGAACGTTCAGCAAGGCTAAACACTGGTTAACTACTTACAGGTTTTTTTGGCTCAGCAAGTAAATTCTTCAACAGTTCTGCCTGATTACTCTGCTATCCCATTAGACAGGATAACTTTGGGGCTTGGACAAGAAGGATTTTCACAATTCTATGCCTTTACAAGCAGGAAATACTGAGTGGTTAGGGTGCATTTCTTGTAAATCCCAGGTGACACAACCTCTTCATGCACAACAATTTTTCCCTTTCCCAAATGAGAATACAGCTGTGTTGTTAAAGATCCTAAGGACTATGGTAATACAGATGACAAATAAACATCTTACCCTAACACATACTCTGAGGTCAGGAAAGCAGGCTAGCTGTTGTTGTCACTTCTTCTTGGGGAACACCTACCTCTCTCTCTCCTTCAGAGCACTAAGGGACCAGGAATACAGAACTACATCTACTGATTGCTGGTGTTAAGGGGAAATTCAAACAGCATCATATCACTATCCCTTTGGCCCAAACTCATCTCACTTATACTCCAGTTTATTCTCTGGGCACCTTTTGATGAGAGGGCTTATGAGGGCCAGTGAGAGCTAGAAAGACCTTGATTTTGACATGGAAATTGAATTTAGGTCAAATAAGGATTTTCTTGGACATTAAGTTTAGAACTGAAATCTTTACCAGGATTAGGCAAATTGGCACTGAGAACAGATATCCACAGAATCACAGAATCACAGATTCATCCAGGTTGGAAAAGACCCCTGGGATCATCGTGTCCAACCATTAACCCTACTTGCAAGTTCACCCCTAGACCATATCACCCAACGCCACATCCAAGTGATGCTTAAACACATCCAGGGATGGCGACTCAACCACCTCCCTGGGCAGCCTATTCCAATATCCCACCACTCTTTCTGTGAAGAACTTCTTCCTAGTGTCTAGTTTAAACCTACCTTGTTTAAGCTTGAAGCCATTCCCTCTAGTTCTATCACTAATTACCCGAGAAAAGAGACCAGCACCAACATCTCCACAATTTCCTTCCAGGTAGTTGTAGAGAGTGATGAAGTCTCCCCTCAGCCTCCTCTTCCTCAAACTAAACAGACCCAACTCCTTCAAACGGTCCTCATACAATCTATTCTCCAGTCCCTTGACCAGCTTCGTTGCCCTCCTCTGCACCCGCTCCAGCACCTCGACATCTCTCTTGTACTGAGGTGCCCAGAACTGGACACAGTACTCGAGTTGAGGCCTCACTAGTGCTGTGTACAGGGGGACAACGACCTCCCTACTCCTGCTGGTCACACTGTTTCTAATCCATCAGCAGTCTTGCTTCCCTTTCAGTGAGGAGCATCCCTGAGCCTGGTCACTAGGTTTGAAGTTGCTAAGGACATGAAGTAGAGCCTTTCTGCAGCCTCCCTAGTACCTACAGAGTTTCTTTGGCACAGTGAAAGCTGTGGGTATGCACTGAGAATGAAATATCCTTTTTGCTCTTTTTATCCCACCTTTGGACTTCACCAGTGCTACATACACTCATTAATCTCTGAATCATCCAAAAATCAGAATGTTCAGATCCTTTTCTGAAGCAAGCAAAACCTGACCTGAGT
Source organism: Apaloderma vittatum (assembly GCF_000703405.1). Classification (NCBI taxonomy): domain Eukaryota; kingdom Metazoa; phylum Chordata; class Aves; order Trogoniformes; family Trogonidae; genus Apaloderma; species Apaloderma vittatum. Next base: position 12,739 of record NW_009734744.1, on the reverse strand, counting down.
ATTGCACCTGTTAGTTCTGCAACTCACTCCATCACTGGAGACTCTCAGCTGGATAGTTCAAATTTTGTTGAAAAACATTCATGGATCGTTGCAGTGTTTCAGCTTACAAATACATCTTCTCCTTCCCTCCCTCCCTCCCTCCCTCCCTTCCTTCCTTCCTTCCTTTCTCTTCCTTCCTTCCTTCCCTCCTTCTCTCTTTTGAGTGCTCTTTTCCAAGTTTCAGTCTCAACCTTTCTATCGTATAAATTTCTGTCTTCTTTTTGGACCAACACTGCTCACATCATCTGCCTTATTGACTGCTTTTCCCTTCTTATAAAAATGATAGAACAAATGTAAAAAATTATCAAAAACTATAAAAAAGAAAAAATTGTGATGAACTAAAATGTGGCAAAATCATTTTAACCCAGTTTCTTAGAAAATTTAATATTTTCTTCATTATTTTCATCATTCTTGCCTCATAACAGAAGCTACTGATTAATTTCATTAAAATTTGGCAGGTGTAAAGAATCTTTAAAATATTACATTCCAACAACTTTGCAATATTTAATGCAGCTGAAGCTACAGTTTGAGTGACTGGGATAACAGCAGCTAAAGTGAGGAGAAAGACTAACCAGCTGACCATCTCTTAGGCCATATGCTATTTTAATAATACTTACGTAGGATTCAATTTTCTACCTTTAAGCTATGTGTGTCATTTGTTGGGGTTTTTTTCTCATTTTCAGGGAAAGCACTGGTTTCACTTTTTCTATGTTTTTATTTTTTCTTTCAAAAGTCAAGTATCTATCTGGTCATCCCAATAGTCTTGTGGGGAATTTGTCATGCGTCAAGCTGCACAAACTCACAAACTTGGCTTTAATTTTTAGACCATTCACATACTGATCTATTGTTTCTGCAGGAGTCTGATATCTGGTAATAAATAAAAAAAGACATCCAAATGTCACATATTTCTTGGGGCTGAAATAGCTCTGGAACTGATCCATTAGTGGAGTTAACTTTGTGTTATCCTTTTACATTTCAAAGCTGAGAGTATTTCCAATATCTCATGCCCAATCACGTGAAGGAAAGCAGATGCTTGTCATTACTTTTCTCACCATCTTGCTGGTACATAAATGCCATTCAAGCATTTGTCTCCCTTTTCTCCTGTGCTGCGATAAGATCCTGTTAAACACCAAGGTTTGACAGCGTGCCATGTGTCTGCTATTTTCACCATCGGCCCAGCGCAATAACAATCCAGCTGTGCTGGGTTCAGAGACACTTTGTGCAGAAACAAAGGCAAGACATGAACTAACATGGTGTTTGCCATTGCTGTAGGCAGGAGCTCAGCTAAGAGAGTGAAGTCCTTGACATAAATCAGAGTATCATGTAAACTGTTCCAATCTGATTAATCTGGTACCTCGCAACAGTCACATATCTCAATATAATGTTTGCCTATGCTAGAAAAGCAGATCGTGCAAGAAAAAAAGACCCTTGAGAGTTAGGGCTGCTAACACACTGTTAAATATTCAGCACAGGCAGACACCATCATGTTTAGTGTTGTGGCAGCTGGTCAGCCCATGGGCTTAACCACAACCAGCTGATGTGATGCTAAACACAACAGTCCCTGTCTGTGTTCAATGTTTAGCAGCATGTTTAGCATTGTCTTAGTTACCAGGATTCCTTGGGGTTGTGTTTTATCATGATGCAATTTTCCAATGTGGAAGAGCTCCAAAAGGCTAACGTTTTACAACCACTGGAACATGTTAGAATATAAAGTGTCAAAGAAGAATAGATGGGTTTAGCCAGTACACTTGACTTGTGTCTACTCAAGAGATCTTCCTCCCACATATGATATTGGCATAGGTGCAATCCTGGGCAAAGAAATCCTTTGTTTAGGAAGGAGGCACTGACAACAGG